>NC_092351.1:11265400-11573093 GCF_963676685.1 Mytilus edulis | reverse complement strand
TTCTGGTGACCTTACTTTAAAAGCCTACTCGTCTTTAACATGCATGAAATATTTGACAAGTAATGATAATCAGGTAAAAAAAAATTCAATCATTCAAATGTTTTCCCTCTAAATGAAGGCTTCCCAACACAGGTTTTGAAAATTAACATATTAAATTTGAGGGTATTGAGGATTTATATGTCCGATTTGAGGTTTTTGAGAATTTACATGTCAGATTTATGGTGTTGTGGATTAACATATACAATTTTGGTGTTTTGAGAATTTCTGACACAAATATTTGATAAGACGTTGACATAACACAATTTGTATTTGTATTCGTTGTTTCAAGGACAGACTTATATAACGTGACGATTATCCTCTAAATTGTGTAAAGGATTTATATTACTTAATCTTGTGTCTATTTTAGTGAAAAAGATGAACGATTTGACAGATGACTTAAAACTAAACGAACCAAACAAAGCTAAAACAGAATCCGGTCATTTTATTTTATTCCGAGCATGATTGACGTTTATTGTATTATTAAACAGTTTATGCCGTGCATGATCCTTTTATTACTAAGATAGGTTATATGTGGTAACGTTGTTCACGTTAACCTTTACCAAATGAATTAACATATACGAAAAGGTTTACAAGGCAGTTCTTACTAAGATGGTCGATTTTAATTTCATTTGTAAACTTGTATGCCTTCTATGCGTACTGGTACCTATATTTGGACAGGTAACACGACCAGGAGTATGCCCGAATGTCCGTCCACAACCTGGCTTTGATTTGAACAGGGTAAGTCAATTTTTAAAAATATATTTTCTATTCAGCTTGTTTGCATAGCTAAATACATTTACTTTCAGGCTTCGTGATGAAGACCATACTTTGAACTATAATTATGGTTTAGTTTTACAAATTTGACTTCAATAGAGAGTTGTGTCATTGGCACTGATACCACACATCTATAAAAATAAACCATGAAGTATGAGTATAAAGATTAGAAGATGTGGTAGCATTGCAAATGAGACAACCCTCCCTCATTATCATGACTCAATTACAAAACGTCAACAATCAGGAAAAAAAATACCACATTATAAGCTTGAAAAGGCCTCGAAATGACAAATATTAAATAATGCAAACGAAAAAACAAACGGCCTGTACAAATACTAAAAGATGAAAAATCAAAAAGTGCATTTATATATAAAATAATATACAGTTGCATGTAGGTTTTGATTTATTGATAACAAAATACATTTTCATACCGATGAAAAAACTATTCTGAGATATAATTACAGTGTTGAATTGGTAATATTTTAGAAAAAGTTTATTTAAAGGATTGATGAGTTTACCCAACATGCACAACGTAATTCATGGGCTTGGTGAACAATATCACTTTAAAAAAATTGGTTGACTGTGCTGTCCTGTTTGATTATACGTTTTTTACAGGTTAAGTCATGCTACTAAACCAAATTTGTATATCTATGACATAATGTAGTAATATTGTGTAAGTATTTTGTGGTTGACTAACTTATTTGCAGGTACTATATATATATATAACGTGTATCAAAAATCTAAAGAGCCACTACAGCAACAGACATAGTGAACGTTCTCGAGTTGGCATATATCAATACTCAAAGATAGTCTCAAAATAGTGCCAAAGGAACATCACTATACATAAACTTTTTTTCTGGAGTTTGTCCACATTAAGAAAATTTGTATTGCTTGCTTCCAGGAAGCAAGTTGCCGACACATTTTTCGTACGTAGGTGACCTTAGCGTGACTATTTTTGTAATCATCCGGTGATCACAATACGCATGGATATGTTCCTGAAATGAACTATCATCTGATTGTACATGTTATACACGTGCTCAATAGCCATGCTTTTTTGTTGATTGTTTACTATAAGGCAATCATCGGGAAACTACGGCTTCTAAGCACGAAAATCAATAAGTTGCCATATTTTCACATCATAACTGACACAGAGAGAAAAACAAATTGACGAGTATACGATTTGTTTGCGTTACAAATTATAAAATCGTGTACAGATTACTAATTTTATGGTATATACATGCATTGTTTCAAGGGTTGGATAAACGTTAGTTTTCACAAGTCACTCGTTTAATAAGACTTTAATTCCTTCAGAACTGTCAACTGTCTTTGAAACATAACAAGCTTTAAGACGAAGGATTGAAAATGTATACGTAAACTTCGCCTTTGTATTTTACACTCTAGAGCTTTTTTAAAATTTCTTTGAGTGCATATTTTAATGCATATTTCAATATTACCAAAATGTGCTGTTGAATTTTTAACATGTAGCCTTTACATCACAAATAATGCGATGTAGTAAGTAAGAAAGAGTAAAAGAATCACAGATGTACACATACAATAAGAAGGACTCCACCTATCTCGCCATATTTTTCCAGACAATACTTTTTTTTAGATTTTTAGAATATATTTCAAAACAACTCTGTACGTTTGTACATAATTACAATATAATTCTTCTAGTTTTTCTATCAATAACACTATTTGTCAATAAGTATTATTTGTAGTTTGTAAAAGAATAACCGGTTAAACATTATAAACATTAGAAGATCGGGTTGAATCCAACTGATACAATAAGTAAGTTAAGACGAACGAACGAACGTTCAAACAGTTCAGTTTAATTTTGTCTTTATCCACAACAAGTTGTTAACTACTTATAACAATAAGGGACATATTTATCTTTTTAGTTTCTCGGACAGTGGTACGAAAGTGAGAAATTTTTCTTCATTCCGGAAATTGGACTGAGATGCAACTCTGCACTATACACCTTGACCGGAAATGGGGCTGTGAGTCTCGTAATTTCAGGCATAGAAACAAGGTAACTATTTGTACAACTATTCTTTACAATATGTGTATCGCTCCAAAATGAAACATGTTATTAAAAATTTAAGGGCAACTTAACAAGCATATACATACGGAAAAATAAATTAACGGAAATATTTTTAGAAACTATAGGTTTCCAGATTCAAATATATTTGCGAATTGTAAATGGTAAATACAATGGTTCTACCATATCTGAACTGACGGTAGATTTGGATTTTTTATTCAGTTCATCTAGTTTATGTATAGTTTTCTGGCCATTTTGGCTCTCAAAGTTTAGGTGTATAATTTGATTTATTTAGTATGTCGCTATCTGGACCAAGATGATTTATACAAAACTGTTAATAATGCATTATGCTTGATACATTGTATGTTCTTTCATCCACACATTATTTTGAGTAATTTGAAGAAGAAAAACATGTTGAGGTCTGAGCTTGTGTGGATTGGAATAATTGTCTTAAATTTATTCATGATTATTTAAGCTCTTATTTTTTTAATTTAGTAATTATCATAAATAAAAATGCTCTGGTGTTCAAAGCTTTCAATTGTTTTTCTTAACATTTAATTCTATAAAATAATTGCAGGCATTTTATAAAATGCCTTTCAATTTTTCCAGGCATTTTGTAAAATGTCTAGAAAATTCAGTCATTATGTATAATGACTGAATCTTGCAGGCATTTTAGAAAATGCCTAAAGTTTTCAGGCATTTTACAAAATGCCTAAAATTAAGAAAATGGCTGTAACATATATATATATATATATATATATATATATATATATATATATATATATATATATATATATATATATATATATATATATTAACCAGCACGTTATCGTATTTTTATAAATACAATTTATAAATTATTTTCTAATATGAAATGATAAAATAATAAAAGCAATACCCTACCATTACAATGTAATTTTAAGTCATAATCATTATTAATCTGAAATATTTTTTTAGGTAATCCTAGTTTTCCTTAATGTTTACAAGTGCAATTGTGTCTCATACGTTTAGATCCACTCAATGGACTTCCCGTTGTTAATAACAATTAAATTAAACTTACAATCTGAAAACTGAATTGGAAATTTTCTACAGTTAGAACCTTCAATAAAGAAATAATTGATGCAAGATATACTTTATTGCAGTTTTAACATGGTTATGCATGTTCGTGATTATATTTGCCAAAGCGAAAGTGAGGGCTAAAATAACACGAATATAATGCCTTCCTATGTTCAAACTACAATAAAGTATAGCTTTCATCAATTATTTCGATTCTGAATAGGACAATTAAGGTAATTTCTATGTCCGATAAATATAAGTGTAAAAGCGTTTGTGTAGGCTCTTCCATGAACCTCTCTTTTTTGTTTGTAAAGAAGCAAACGGCTGGCAATGTTCAAAGGGAGGAGAACTGCCAGCATGAACGGTTGTCGTATCTTAGTCAAATATGTCAATTTCGGAATGCAACACATTACAGTCATAATAAATGAATTAGTAACATCATGTGCACCATTTAAAAGTTTGAAAGTGTATTAAAGTTAAAAAAAAAAAATATTAAGTGCATGTTAATTTAATAAAATTCATCATTCTCAGTAGTCAATACATGAAATATACGCATGTGCAAATAAATTTTATTGGATTTAAAGCATGGGTTTGTTCACAAAGCGAAAGAAGCACGTCATATTAGAATAACCTTTTTGCTTACTTTGCAGTACTGGAATGGTACGTTCGGTTTCTGGAACAGGTATAAGTGCTAGTCCCATAGATCCTGGAAGATTTGTTTTTCAGTTTTCTCCTGGTAAGTTTACATAGAGACGCAAGTTTATTAACTAAGTTTTCTTTCAAATGATTTTTAGTCAATTACTAAAAACATATGGCGTTAATATGATAATACATATTACTGTGACCTTGTTTGTCTAAAGGAACACATTCGTCGAAAAGGTACAACTATATATTATTAATATCACACTTCATTTTGTAGCTGTTAAGTTGTGTTTCTATCATTTGCGGTACAATTTGAACTATAGTTAAAAAAGTATACAACTATTCCATCCCATGCCATTTACAATATACACCATACACTGTATTTATAGAACCAAAGATAAAGCCGACTAGGTACCATAGCAATCGACTTACACTATCTGTACACGTATGCATTTTATGGTAATTTGACCGAGTTATATCTGACTCTTGGCAAAGTGATTAAATATATATGACTCAACGGTTTTAATTGACATCCAGCTAATACAACTTTAAAAATAACTTTGTATATTTAGATAACTTTTCAATAGACAATTGATGTGTACGGGATTCCCGTCAGAATTTGACCATTTTAATTTATGTGTGTTCTACATTAAGTTGCCCCACCAGAACCGTATTGGGTATTAGATACAGATTACGAAGGCTATTCCGTGGTATACTCATGCAGACAAGAAGGCTTTCAAAAGATAGGTAAATATATTTAGAAAAAACAGAACAAGTCACAATCATATGAGCGTAGTCAATTATTTAAAAAAATTCTTAATAGATAGATATATATTGATTTGAGTAAGCTTCCAGCGGCAAGAAAATCATGTAAATCATGACAGAACAAAGTAATGTAATATAAATACGAATAGTATGTTGTACTAGACCGGCAAAATAAGCTTTGGTTGTTTATGAAATATAATCCTCCAAAGCCAAAGCACAAACAACAGACGAACATCACCAATGGGTCTTCAAAACAGCGAGAAACTCCCGCAGGCGTACTTCATCTGGTCCCTTAACAATAATGTATACTAGTTCAGTGATAATAGACGTCATAATAAACTCCGTAATATACACAAGGAACTAAAATTTAAAAATAGTGAATTCTTTGACCAATCGGCCACCAAGTTCCCCGTCTTTCATCAAATATTAATTATGCATAATAATGAGTGTTATTGCTTATATAGACACTGCGAAATTGCTGAAAGTTGACATCTCAATAAATTTGATAGACCCTAGGTTTACAAAAATGAAAAAGACATCAGAAAAATACGAATGAATATAAAATGCTGATGTGATTTTTTATACAAATCCATTATATTAGAAGAAATAACATACAGGTGTATCAGACAAGTACAAGTCGTACTAATTAAAACTGAATTCAACTGACAGCGAAAGCAGAGTATTGTGCTGAAATGACTATGTGTGGTTCTGTATTGATACAAAAAAAGTGGTACACACTTTTACGATACAGGCTTTAGAAAAGACCCATTCAGTTAAAACGCAACACATCCTGTATAATAGATAACAAACAATGTCAAAATATGAATAAAGGAGACGTGGATGTTATTATTTTTTAAATCGTTATCAGTTGAAATCTTTACAAAATACAGGTTTAAAGTTATCTCTTTTTTTCCAGAAAGTGCTTTTATTCTAACTAGAGCCAGGACAGGTTTACCAGCTGCCATAAGAATTCAATTGTACAGTAAGTTATTGGCATCAGGTATCAATGCATTTGATTTAATACCAACCGACCAGACAAGTTGTCCAGCACCGTCACCTTTCCTACCACCACCTCTTGCTATACCTGGCGTGCAGATCATACCACCAGCTGCTGAGATATTTGTTTAATCACTCTGTTAAGCAGGGGAAAGAAAGAAAGTATTGACAGATAGTATATAAATCTTCTTTGGTAAAATATATACTAGTATAACATTTACTCATTCTAAGTATAGGAGACGTAAAATTGAACATCGTCTGATTGAAATTATTATTTATAAACAGTTTTTGTAAAAAAATAATACAGTATCAAACATGTCAATTTGTTTTTCTAATTTTCTGCAGTATTTGAATATAGATCACAATTATGTATCTGAACGACGCTGCTAGTTGTTCAGCAGAAAACTAGGTAATACTTTGCTTTTGCAAAGCCGCTTGCGTATGATAATTTTATACTAAAATGTTAGGACACCTCAATTTTTTCAATAAAGTGTTTGGCTCAATTCTCTTTTTCAGAAATTTTGATATTTTTGTCATAGAATCATTATAAATATTTTTTTCACAATTTTGTGAGAATTAAACAAATTTTAGTTAAGTGTTGGTACCACCTTCAAATACATTAACTATCACGTGTACGTGCATTGATTTGATTTCATGTTTATAAGCACCTGTATGCTGCAGTTCTTGATCATCCATTAAAAACTTAGCTTTTATAAAGATTATATGATACATGTATTTATGTGGTTCATATTTCTGTCTCTTTTTTTACGTTATGTCTGGGAATTTTATCTTATAGCCGTATTATAACCTTCTCTGTTTCGGTCCCATATCACATTTGTCCCTTGCTTTTTTAATGTCAAGCAAGTTAATGGGTTTAGAAGTATTAGTTTTATTTCCTTTTATCCTTACAGTTTCATTTAATATAATAACGACCAAATTGTCAGAGGATTTCTGATTAATGTCACATTTGAGGTGTTGTTTTCAACTATGCTCAACTACATGTACTTTGCAGTTATTTTCTGCCATACTTATATGTAAACTGTTTACCCTGTATATTAGCAGTTATGTTCTTCTTATTCGTTAGATTCTCCTGAAATGTCTCTTTTAATCTTACAAGTAAGCTATTAAACTAAATAGATTGGATTGTCTTTCTTGCTCCGTTTTCTGCCCATTACTGAGTGAAATGTAGTAGACAAAACTTTCCTCGAGCCCCAAATGTGTTCCGGTTACCATGTGAACATTACAATAGGAGAAACTAGGCTAAGTGCACAAATGACACATTTTCATATATCCCCTAAAGAAATATACAATGATTTTCAATAGGGGATTTACTCTTCAAATTCAATGTTTTATGTTCAATTATTTTTGATGACGATGCATGACCGAAAAACATGATACTTTCAGTCATTTGGAATCATGAAATCGCATTGGGGAAAATCATAAGCGAGGTAAAAAATGTACCTATAACTTTTTTTCTTTTTTTACCAGAACCTACATATATATCTTACTTTAGGCGCTCACTTATAGACTCAGGTCAATGTCATTTGCAGATTTTATATTTTAGTAGGTTACTTATTTGTACGAATGTGAAAACTATTATTTCTAAATGATTAATCAGTTATTTATTATCGTACACAATATACGGACTATTTTGGAAAAATAAGTGTTTTGAATCCTTTGGTTAAGGCATTACTTATATGTTAAGTCAGAACAATAAATTTATCTGAAGGTTTTATTTAGCAATATTTCTAAATTATATATACATGTGTATATTATTGCCAAACATAACCATTACAGTTGTCTTATGTGATATAACGTAATGTTGTTTATTATTACTAAATGATATTTTGTCCTTACATATTTATGGTTTTGACATTACGTATTCATGTTTCGATATAACTAACTATGCAATAGTCATAACTTAATGATATGTCGATGTTAAACGATATAGTTTCATATTGACTTGATACAGTTTTACCATTACTTATTCTAGTTTTGTCATTACTCAGCTAGGATTCACCATTATTAACTGTGGTTGTGTCATTATTCAATGTGGTTTTAAGGTGGTATGGGAGTCTAAAATAAAAATGATAAAATTTGTTCATACTTTGCCAAAACATAGTATCTATTGATGTATGTTGAAAAATATAATAAAAATGATATGTCACCACGCATTTTCTCAAGCTACAGGACGTGACAAAATGACACATTTTGTATGGATTATAACGAAACAAAAACTAAACAAAATGATAGAATTGTTAAATACTTGAGGAAAAGATAGCTTTTATACAATGCTTTGAGAATATTAAAAGAAAAGGTAGGTTCACCGTACGTTTTTTCCGCCTAAAATACAAAGTAGGAAAATTCCATGTAGAATCCTTCAGAAAATGCACTGTTTTAGAGTTACCTCCCCTTAAATGTCAATTTAAAAAAAAAAACAAAAAAAAAAACAACCAAAAATAATCAATATTAGCAAAAATATTAATATTTATAAGTTATATTCTTATAAATTGGTTCTTTTAAATGAAAATTTACATTAAATATCTGCAGTCCTGTATCAAATTTTGCTTACTTGATAGAAAATCTGGACCTTTGGTTCTCTGTTTTTTACAATCCAAGATGGAGGAAGACACCCATACCACCTTAACATTACATTAATGTAGTTATTTCATTACATGATTTGGTTTCGTATTGATCAAACCAATTCTTTATTCGGCATTAACATTACATAATGATGTTTCTAAATGTGACGATTTACATTACATGATGTGTTGTTAACAGTATTTGATGTAGTCTTGTCATTCTTTGATGTGGTTTTCACATTACTTAATGAGGTAAAAACAAGTGAACATTTCGGAAAACAATATATTCTATTTTTAAACCAATTTCCATATATGACGTTTGTGTAATGTACTCTTGATGAGTATATCGCTATCCGTTGAGGTAAAGTTCAAATTAAAGTTCGAGTTGTTGTTTAGAGTTATTTGCACAGGGATTGTTTTCTTTCCATGGGACAATCCACTTATAAGGGGGATCCAGTCAGTGTTAAAAGATGGTTCCCAACCCAGGAGAAGACCGGGGAGGGTATTGGTTCCCACCATATGTCCCTATTCAAATACAGTGATAGTTTAAAAACACCTTCTTTTCCATGCATCCACCCCTTTGCAACATGCGAACCTTCAATTTATCGTCCAACCCTTCTAGTTTCTTATTGGAGTATATGAACTTTAAGTTCTTTGTCCCACACTCCTAGATTCTGGTTGCAGTTAATGTTTATGTCCAATTTATGTATTTTGTGTACGAAATAATTCTTATTTGTCAAACGTTCATAAATTAAGAAAAAAAGCGTCATTTCTTGTTGTATATGAATTTATCAAATTAAGAAAACGAAAATGCATTGTTGACTTTTTTTATGAAAATTAGTACAAATAATCTTCATACGTAATCATTTTCTAAAGTGTGTTCGTGAACTCATTTTCAAGTTTAAAAAAAAATTAAATGATAAAAAATAGTACAAAAAATGCATCTTTCCCTGGTATGGCACAGTTTGGCGTTGCGAAAATAACATTTTACGTTAGCAACGTCATTGTATACCTTTAATTGGAAATGAGTTACTAACAGTGTTACATAATGTGTAAATACGAAATAAGTATTTCAGGTTAATGTACATAATTCAACTGCAATATTCCTAGTCAGTTATAATCTGTGAAATAAGGACTTGTATTTGCCAATCATCTCATTTCTACATCAGAAGAAAACTGAGGTTTACTTCCTATGACGTCATATTAACTTAGTTGATACAACATAAAGACAAAGCAAATAGGAAAGATATCTCTGCCAAAAAAAGCTGAATAACACTGTCACTGCTACAATTTATATAGGTTTAGAAAAAAAAGTTGCAATTAAGAATATTTCAAGGTCATTATCAGAACCACTATATGGTTATTTAAGAAATAATTCATGGGGGCTTGAATATATCGTTATTTTACCACGGGTTGGCCCTTTATGACAAATATTTTACCCTGAGCGATAGCGAGGGGTAAAATATCGGCATAAAGGGACAACCCGTGGTAAAATTTAGATATATTCAAGCCCCCATGAATTATTTCGATTCTGATAAGACAAATATAGCAATTGTTTTGGTTCAAAGCGCACTAGATGGAGGCAAATATTTGCCGTTCCCATAAATTAACCCACTTTAAGATTGGCGGTAAAGAACGGAGCAAACAGATTTAGTGACATGCTCAAACTATTTAAAATAATATATTTAGATAGATTTGGATGAATTTTAATGATAATTTACTTATATATCTTCTATGTATATAAAAAAGGGCTTATACCACATTTTAGTATTGTTTGTTTACGTTTCATTCTGGTGATGATTTTCGGTATCAGAAGCGTGTATTTTCCTGCAAAATGCTTAAACTATTACGTTATCATTCTATGACGTCGTGTACTCCATCCATAAACAATCATATGACGTGGGAGTACAATCAGAACAGCCCAACCAATATATTCATATTTTACCACGGGTGTGTAATCAAAGCGTTTGAAGGACGTCATGTTAGAATGAGAACTATATGTGTCTTAGCTTTCATATATGATATGTACAGGTATGTCTTTAGTCTATTAAAGCGTAAACACATAGCTATGTCCACGCGTTGATAACAATGATAAAAGAACGCTTTGTATTATTTCGGTATTTATTGTAAAGATAATGCTTGTACCTCACAAAAGAAAGCATTAATGAGACCCCTGATATGCAAAAAGGGTAAACTTATTCGATCAAGACATTCTAAATTATGTTAATTATATTGCCAAATGGACACTACATGTACAGATTGATATATTATGAACACTTAACTGCAGAATGGTCATTTGCTTTATCACATCAATGTCATAAATATGTTCATTTAACCTATAGTTTGTGGATAAAATAGATGACACCGTGCGTTACCCAAAACGGTATTGTATTGCAAGATATTATTATAAATATTACCGCAAAATATTTTTGCAAAACTTCACTAGTGTTTTCAAACATTTAATTTCCAGTTTTACAGTACATGCATGAAGTTTGAAGCATAAATAATAAAATGTGTCAGACAAAAAAAAGCACAATAAAACACACGAAGAATTCAAGGAGCAAATGAAACCTCTCTGATGGAGGTTTTCTGTGGTCTAACAGAATATCAGCCCTTATCAAACATAACTTATTTTCCAGTGGCAGTTAAAGGTCCATCATTCTGGCGACCTTGAAAAACGTGATCATATTCAAGTACAAACCAATCAATAATGTAGAAACTTCATAAAATAATTTTTGGAATTTCATACACAGTATCTTGCTGCTAATTTTGTTAAAAGGCTTCCAAACACAGGTTTTGTTGATAAATATGTCCGATTTGGATTGTTGAGAATTTCCGACACATATATTTGATTTACAGGTTGACATAACAAAATTTTCGCCACTTTGTATTTTTATTCGTTAATTCAAGGACAGCCTTAAGCCTTAATACCTTAGCCGTATTTAGCACAATTTTTTGGAATTTTGGATCCTTCAATGCTCACCTTTGTCTTTATTAAAATTTTGATATGAGCGTCACTGATGAGTCTTATGTAGACAAAACGCGCGCGTCTGGCGTACTAAATTATAATCCTGGTACCTTTGATAACCAATTTAGCTTATATAATGTGACAAATATCCATCACATTTAATTTAAAAAAACAAGGTTTATATAACTGCATTTTAACATGTAGTACTTTAACTTCTGTATGTTCTATGTGTGAAATTGAATGGGAAAAAAGAAAGATTTGACAGATGAGTCCAAACTAATCGAACCAACAAAAGCTATAAATGAATCTTGTAAATGTTTATTTTTACAGAGCATGATTGACGTTTATTGTATCATTCAACGGTACATGATCACTTTATTACTGTTAAATAAGTTATATTTGTAAACGTAGTTCACGTAAACTCTAACCCAATGCATTAACATATAAAAAAACGTGAACAAAGCAGTTCTTTCAAAGATGGTCGATTTTAATTTCATTTTTAAAATATTATGCCTTCTATGTTTCCTGGTACCTATATTTGGACAGGTAACACGCCCAGGAGTATGCCCGAATGTTCGTACACAACCTGGCTTTGATTTAAACAGGGTAAGTCAATTTTTCAAATATATTTTCTCTTCGGCTTGTTTGCATAGCTAAATACATGTATAACAAAAATATGTGGTATTAGTATAGAAATTAGAAGAGGTGGTATCAATACAAATTGGACAACACTCCCTCAAGATTCAATGACATAATTTCACAGACAGCAATACCAATACCGCATTGTAAGCTAAATATGACAAATGTAAAATAATTCACACGTGCATGAAACCAAACGGCCTGTACAAAAAACAAATAAATGAATAATCGAAAAGGTGTATTTATGTGCATGAAATAACATCTAGTTGAGTTTTAATTTATTCATAACAAAATAAATTGTTATACCGTTAAAAGAACAATATTCACAGTTCTCATATCTAATTTTTCATCTAGAATTCTATTAGTGACACTTTTTGTCAATAAGTATTATTTATAGTTCGTAAAAGAACAATCGTATAAACAGTATACACCTATAATAAGAAGATCGGGTTGAATTTAAAATAATAAGTTAGTGAAGACGAAAGAACAAAAACTTAAACAGCTCAGTTAAACTTTGTCTATATACACAACCAATTGTAAAGAACTTATAAACAACAGACATATTTATTGTTTTAGTATCTCGGACAGTGGTACGAAAGTGAGAAGTTTTTCTTCATTCCGGCAGTTGGACTGAGATGCAACTCTGCACTATACACTCTGAACAGAAATGGTGCTGTGAGTGTTGTAAATTCAGGCATAGAAGCAAGGTAACTATTTGTAAATTTAGGCATAAAGATAACTCTTTGTATTTACCATTCAACTCATGATGTTAATCACAGAAATAAGAATTGAAGCATGGTATTAAAAAATAAATTAGGAAACCTACCTTGCATGCATAACCGTAAATTAATTACCAGAAATATTTTTAGAAAATATTGTTTTCAAGATTCAAATATATTGCAAAAATTTGAATTATAAATACAATTAATTTATCATAACGTAAATTAAACTTAGAATAGATTAAGATTTGTTTTCATCTAGCTCAGTCCAATATTTCTGCCTGCTTTGGCTTTCATATATGTCGGTTTTAGTGAATTTAATCGGATTGACGCTCTCATAGCCAAAAGTATTTATATATATACATGACATGGGTAAAATATGTTTGTTCTTACTGTGCTATAATCTGAATTATGCACAGCTAAGGTGTACATTAACTACCTCAGATATACTGCATAGTTCAAATATATTCTTACATTTAGGGGCGTTTCCTGGATTCTGAAAGGGGTGTCACTATGTATTCTATAAAATATCAACGATTGTAGCGAGACTAAAAATGTTACGTTGTCCAATGCAAGGATGAACATTCTATTCGCCCCCCCCCACCCCACCCCTCCCAAAATAAAAACGAATTGGCCATCTGACTCAAAGTAACAAAAAAGGTGATTAATGAAATACCTTGTACAAACATCGTAGTGTTATATATAATAAGAAAATAAAACTTGATAGATCGATTGTTGGTATTTTCACGTCACCTTTAAGCATCACATTTTGGCTAGTTCGTGACGCTCAGTCTTTATTGGAAGAGGGAGCTGGAGTGCCCGAGGACAACTACACACCTTTTCTAGGAAAACTGATAGTTTTTAATCAATTAATATTGGCGGAGTACGCCTTCAAACCCTCAGTGTTGACTGTCTAGTGATTACAGTAGAAGAACTACTTATTTTTGGAAAACGAGGCCCCTGATGAAAGAAAGATTTCTCCCTCCTCTTTTTTTATCTAAACTGGGACATAACATATTTTATTTTATTTTGTGTATACACTGTAATTCTTAAGTCAGTTATCATGTTTTGAAGAATATTCAAATACATGAAATCTGATTTGAATAAGTTTTAGACTCAATGATTGGAAAGAGAATCGTTGTTTCTGTTTATTCAACATTTTGAATTTATGTACTAACATCCTCCTCGGTTCATCTTCCTCTAAGCATATCATTAACGAAAGAAAAGCAATTTATCTTTACTCAATAACACCGATTTGAAAGTACAATATGTCAAAGTATCATTCGTCACTGATTGCAAAAAAAAAAAGATGAATTTTAACAGAAACGATAGAAAAAATTAGCAATTAAATCGCAAATAAAGTAACAATTTAGGAAGAAGCCTTAATATAAAAAAAATATTTAAAAGAGGGACGAAAGATACCAAAGGGACAGTAAAACTTACCAGCCTCTTACTACATAAAGGCGTCTTTTCCCCCTTCTTTACTCTACAAGAAACTCAACTAGGAACCGTGGATTGCGGAATATCGTTTGGGTATTTCTAAAACGTTCACGTAAATTGATGGCGTCATGTGTTAAAACAGTTATTGGCCAATCAAATCGGTATATTGGATTTATTCTGCACGGCTCGTGTGACCCTTTATCATGAACTCTTACGTCGTTCGGGTTTATCAGGGTCACCGAAGCCGTGCAGTTAAATCCAATATACCATCTTGTGTGGTCAATAACTATAACATAATATTACAAAAAATTGTAAACTTTGCATTATAAAAAAAACAAAAACAAAAAAGCCACATTTTCACTTTTCACAAATGAAATTTTTAAATGAGTATCTGATATGAAATAGAAAATTATATAAAACAATACTATAACATTACAATGTTATTTTGAAGGATAATCTTAAAGATATCTAAACTGTTGTGAACTATAGTAAAACAAGTGCAATACTGCCTCGCACGTTTCGATCCCAGTCGCGGATCCAGAAGTTTTTTATAAGGGGGAGGGTGCTAATTAATCTGAGGGAGGTTCCGCTCCAGTCATGCTTTAGAGGTTCCCTATATAATCAACCAAATTTTTCCCGCAAAAATAGGGGGTCCAGGGCACAAACATGAATCCACTTTTGAGTCTACCAGTTGTTTATAGCAATCAAAGTAAACTTACAATTCAGTAACTGTTTTTCTTTTCTTTTTTTGCAGAACTGGAATGGTACGTTCGGTTACTGGAACAGCTATAAGTACCAGTGCCATAGAACCAGGAAGACTAGTTGTTACGTTTACTCCGTGTAAGTATGAATAATAAAGACGAAAGATTTATAACTTTAGTTTCTTCAAACAGTTGAAAATATATGATGTTAGTAAGATACCTTTTCAAATGAACATTTAATGCATCAATGAAGTACACATTTATTATATATCACGCTTGTGTGACTAGTAACATTTTTATCCTTTGCGGTACGACTTTAACTATATTTGAATATGTATACAGCTGTACCACCACAGGCAAATTAAAAACATACACTGTTTTTTAAAGTACCCAAGACAAAGCCAACTAGAAAACATAGCAATCGTATGGAACGCCAAACTAACGTTTCATGACCATTTTAAATATATGATGTGCACTTGTCATTATATGTTGTGCAAACACCTTTATATGATGAACATATATACTTATATGATGTGCATACATACATCGAGTGATTGTCCTTTTACATCGGCCCTCGGGGCTGATATTGGTTTCCCGTGTGATACAGTATGCGAAACAGATTTTTTCCATGTATTATAAATAGTAATTTAGCTGATCTGTAAAAATAACATCTCCATGCCTTATATATCATGTACTGTAGTACGACGCTAGATTAAAACTGACGTGGAAAGGTAACACCCGACCACCGAAAGCTTCGTTTTTATGAAGCCAAGGTGGTCGTGTGGTCTAGCGCGCCGGTTACAGTGCAGGCGATTTGGTGTCACGATATCTCAGTAGCAAGGGTTCGAATCCCGCCGAGGGAAGAACAAATAAAATTTACAGATCTAACATTGTTGGGTTGATGTGTAGACGAGTTGAATATATAGAATGTACACAGCCATGTATCACCATCACTGCAGGTGATCCGATGGATAAATCTGTTGTAGAGTTGTCACTGGTTTAGACGTACTTATAAATATAATTATTTCTGTGACTGTATCTAACATTAATTTGTAGGATCCTTTACTATAGATAATTTAGCTGATCTGTAAAAATAATATCTCCATGCCTTATATATCATGTACTGTAGTACGACGCTAGACTAAAACTGACGTGGAAAGGTAGCACCCGGCCACCGAAAGCTTCGTTTTTATGAAGCCCAGGTGGCCGTGTGGTCTAGCGCGCTGGTTACAGTGCAGGCGATTTGGTGTCACGATATATCGGTAGCATGGGTTCGAATCCCGGCGAAGGAAGAACAAAATGTTTGCGAAAGCAAATTTACAGATCTAACATTGTTGGGTTAATGTTTAGACGAGTTGTATATATATATATATATATTTTGATAAATAAAAAGTCCTTGGTACAGAAAATATAATTTAAAAGTAAAAAACACAAAAAATCACATCATAAATCGAACATTGTTTCTGTTAGCGCTATCACCGCATCTCCAGCGGTTCATCAGACAGAATTGTTATCGTTAATAGTAACGACTTGTGACGTTACGTTATAGTAACGACTTGTGACGTTACGTTATAGTAACGTCATGCGGTAGTTGTATATATCTTACGGAATTTTATTAACGGACCGAATTTCACTTCCTATTTAGTGTGGGCTTATAAAGTTCAATAAAATATTGTTCCTTGGCTTCACGCGGAATTTTATCTTCGGTCCACATCCTAAAAAAGGGATATATTTTAAATTTTCCCTTTCCACATCGGTCAAAGTGTTCAGAACAGGGAGAATTTCGAATTGACGGGTCTTTTATCTGCTGTTTATGAACTCTCACTCTATCAATTAGTCTATTTGTTTGACCTATGTAGTTTTTATTACAAGTGGGACAGGTTGCACAATAAATGACATTTTCCGATTTGCAGTTCATGCTTTTATTCGGTTTGATTACTGTGCCGGATTTCAGAGTTTTACTTTGTCCCACTTCTAGCATTTCGCACGTTCCACATCTGGGATCCCCGCATTTTTGTATTTCTGCTACCTTCTGTGTACTGAATTGTGCTCGTGTGAGAAGTTTCTTCAGATTTGGTGCTTGTCGACGGCTCCCAATAAGCTGTGATTTGTCGACAAGATCTTTCATTTTCTCTGATTTGTGAAGAATAGGTAAAAACCCTTTAGCAGAATTTAAGATCTGGTGATTACGTGGATTATGAGTTATAACAAAAGGAATTGATTGTTGTTTATCTTTTTTGTCTTCCCTTGATACTGTTTTTCTTAGTTCAGCGATTGGAATTTTCAATGCATTTTTAATTCCATTTTCAATTAATCTGACTGGGTAGTTTTGTCTTTTTAGATAATTTTTCAATTCCTGTAGTCTCTTATCACGTAACTCCAAATTTATTACTATTGTGCATATACGTCGGGCTAAATTAAAAGGAATATTTCGTTTGGTATGTGACGGGTGACATGACCTAAAATCCAAATACTGATGGGTATCAGTGGGTTTACAGTATAAGTCCGTTATTATTTCTTCTTCTTCCTTGATAATATTGATGTCTAGGAATGGGAGTTTTGAAGAGCTGGAATCGTAAGTGAATTGTATTGATTCATTTAAGGCATTCAGCATTGAATGAAATTTATCTAGTTCAACTTCACTTTTTGTCCGCTAACAGAAACAATGTTCGATTTATGATGTGATTTTTTGTGTTTTTTACTTTTAAATTATATATATATATATATATATATATATATATATATATATATATATAAGTACGTCTGAGTCAGTGACAACTCTACAACAGATGTATCCATCGGATCGCCATCAATGATAGTGATACATGGCTGTGTACATAATGTATATACAACTCGTCTAAACATCAACCCAACAATGTTAGATCTGTAAATTTGCTTTCGCAAATTTTTGGTTCTTCCCTCGCCGGGATTCGAACCCATGCTACTGTGATATCGTGACACCAAATCGCCTGCACTGCAGCCGTCCCGCTAGACCACACGACCACCTTGGCTCTCAAAAAAAGAGCTTTCGGTGGCCATATGTTACCTTTCCTCGTCAGTTTTAATCTAGCGGCGTACTACAGTACATGATATATAAGGCATGAAGATGTTATTGTTACAGATCAGCTAAATTATCTATAGTAAAGGATCCTACAAATTAATGTAATATACAGTCACAGAAAATAATTATATTTATAAGTACGTCTGAGTCAGTGACAACTCTACAACAGATGTATCCATCGGATCGCCATCAATGATAGTGATACATGGCTGTGTACATAATGTGTATACAACTCGTCTAAATATATATATATATATTTACGGGATTTTATGACACGGAGTATACGAACTGTGAAAGTACTTTAATTCGTGGGCATCAATTTTCGTGGTTTGAGCAACATTTACTTGTTCGTGGATTTTTAAAATCGTGGAGTTAAGTTTTCTATCAAATTTTTTTTTTAAATTTAAGCCATTAGAAACGAAGGTTACAAATTGTCTGGATTGAAAGAAATGCAAAGTAACATTAACCTGTCTAAACGACCCGGCACAATAATTAACCCGAGATTGAGTGATCAACAGATTAAAGTTGATTAGGTCATAAACATGTCAGCTAAAGAAAACAATTAAATAAACAAATGCTATAAACGTATCTTGAAATGTAAAATATTTTTTATCAAAAGCCATCCCAGCATGAAATAATTATTCCCTGTATGTACGAGAGTTATGAGGATATATGAACACTTTATCATAGCATATCAATACCGAAAATCTGTCTGTCATCGATCAAAATACTGTTTATTTGATTTAAAAAGATAAAAAATTGTATAGTTAAGGTTTTAAAGATTAAATGGGTCTAATCTTGCCTGCCGTTGTAGTTCATAGTGCATTTGCCCTGTGACAACTATAATAGAATTCTCAGATTTAGCGATGTTCAATATGTTCTTTCGTCATATCAGAAGTCAAACCTACATGCAGTCCAAATAATTATGACGTCTTGAAAGGCTGTTATATTATTTTTCTTTGTCGATGTAAGGAGTCAAAGAAAAAAATATAATAGCCTTTCAAGACGTCATAATTATTTGGACTACCCTACATGGGGTTATTTCTATGTCTTAATTTTGACAACGGTTGTTTTATTTCGTTGGACACTTTAATTCGTGCATGGAGTCATTCACGAAAATCACGAAAATTGGTTCCCCACAAACAAAAGTACTTTCACAGTATAGGATGTATACGGGTTTTCATGCTACGGAGTATACGTATATGATGTATACGGGCTTTCATGTTACGGAGTATACTAATTTAATGTATACGGGCTTTCATTTTATGGGGTAAACGTATATGATGTTATACTATACGGGGTTTCATGTTAAGGAGTATAATTATTTGATGTATACGGGCTTTCATGTTACGGAGTATCCGTATTTGATGTATACGGGCTTTCATGTTATGGAGTATACTAATTTGATTTATACGGACTTTCATGTTACAGGATAATCGCATTTGATATAAACGGTTTTTCATGTTATGGAGAACATGTATAAAATTTTGATATATACGGGCTTTCATGTCTAATGGTTAAACGCATCTGATGTGTACGGGCTTTCATGTTACGGAGTTCATGTATACGAATTTACATATATTGGCTTTCATGTTACGGGGTAAAAGAGGGACGAAAGATACCAAAGGGGACAGTCAAACTCACAAATCTAAAACAAACCGACAACGCCATGGCTAAAAATGAAAACGACAAACAGAAAAATAATAGCACACATGACACAACATAGAAAACTAAAAAATAAACAACACGAACCCCACCAAAAACAAGGGGTGATCTCAGGTGCTCCGGAAGGGTAAGCAAATCCTGCTCCACATGTGGTAAACGTATATGATGTATATGGGCTTTCATGTTAAGGAGTAGACTAATTTGATGTATAAGGGCTTTCATGTTACGATGTTAACGCACTTGATATATACGGGCTTTCATATCACGGAGTGCATGTATACAAATTTGATGTATACGGGCTTTCATATTTAAGAGTTAATCTCATTTGATGTATTAGGGACCTTCCTTTTTTTAATTTTCCTTGGAGTTCAGTATTTTTGTGATTTAACTTTTTTCAAGTTACGGAGTATAATTACGTATTTGATGAATATAGGCTCTCATTTTTATGAAGTATTTCATGTAAAAGGACATTAATATTCCACAGTATTTGACGTGTCTGGTTTTAGTTTGTTTTGTCAAGTGTTATCCATTACATAATGAACAATGAGAATGGTACCATTTTATAAAATTGAGAATGGAAATGGGGACTATTTCAAAGATAACCACCCGACCAAGGAGCAGACAATAGCCGAAGGATACCAATGGGTCTTCAACGCAGCGAGAAAATCCGGCGCCCGGAGGTGTTCCTCAGCTGGCCCTTAATAAAATTGTGTACTACTTTAGTGAAGATGGACATTACACATCTCTATGTTTCTATTGCATATATTGTATTCAACTATTTCACATTCAGTTACACCGCCAGGACAGTATTGACACTGATTACGAAAGCTATTCCGTGGTATACTCATGCAGACAAGATGACTTTCAAAAGATAGGTAAATATATTCAGAAAACACAGAACAAGTCACAATGACAAGCATCGTCAATTAGTTCAGAAATTCTAAATAGCTGATTATGTTGATTGTAGTTAACTTCCAGCGGCAAATAAATCATGCATATCATGACGAGGACAAATTATGTTATAGTTGTTGACCAAGCAAGTCGGTATATAGAATTTAATCTGCACAGCTCAGGTGACCCTTATTAACCCGAACGACGTAGGAGTTCGGGTTATAGGGTCATCCTGAGCGCGTGCAGATTAAATTCTATATACCGATTTGATTGGCCAATAACTGTTTTAACACATGACGTCATTAATTTACGTGAACGTTTTAGATGTGAACGATTTTCCGCAATCCACGGATCCTAAGAAAGGGGAAAATACGACTTTCATTGGTGAGTTTTAAATTAACAACTTTTTTTGGGTTTAGACTTTTTTGTAAAATTGCGATTTAATGGTAGATTTTTTCTTTATGTTTCTGTTTAATCTATTCCCATTTTTTTTATTTAATAAGTGACGATTAAGACTTTGACAATTTGAGTACCTTCAAATCGTTGTATGAAAAAAAAATCATAACTGAAAGGGTTATTGAGTTTAGATTAATTGCTTTTGAATATCTTTCCATCAATGATGTGCTTTAATAGAGACAGATAAACCGAGGAAAATGTTATATTACCTAAATTTTAAATGT
Organism: Mytilus edulis; assembly: GCF_963676685.1. Taxonomy (NCBI): domain Eukaryota; kingdom Metazoa; phylum Mollusca; class Bivalvia; order Mytilida; family Mytilidae; genus Mytilus; species Mytilus edulis. The sequence continues at coordinate 11,551,437 of NC_092351.1, read as the reverse complement.
TGAATAAACAGAAAATACGTTTCTCTTTCAAATCTTTTCCTCCCCTTCCCCCAGATTTCTTTGTATCTACTGTATTAATTTTCAAGACACGTCCATCTAAATGAAGTCTGATTGATCTCCAGCTAATCTCCTTGTTTTAAAACAAACTTAAATATGACCTCTTTAAATTCGATCCAAAAATATGGGGAATAGATATTGAAAAAGTCGTTATATTAAATTCCATTGAGTCTAAAACTAATCCAAATCAGATTTCTTTTATTCGGATATTCTTAGATACATTTCTTTTTTGGCGGAAATGACCAAACATTGTTTTAACTCTCTTTCTGACTTTAAAACACTGATTTAAGATTGATGTTGTACGCAAAATATAATAAGAAAAAAAGGAATGAGAAACCTTTCTTTTTTCCTATTTTGAAACTACAATGTTTGTACAAAGTTAAATTTTGTCGCAATTTCAAGGCAGAAGTCGGATTCGGGGGTGGGGACGAACATGTCGTTCACCCTAGGATTGGACAAAGTATCGTGTTTTGCCTTAAAATCGTCAATATTGTTTTAGTCTCGCTACACTCGGTGATATATTTTTTTTAATTTGATAGAATAACGCCCCTGTCAACATATAGGAACCGTCTCTAAAGGTAAAAATAGATTTGAACTGTGCAGTATATCTGAGGTAGTTAATGCACACCTGTGCTGTGCATTATCCTGATTATAGTACAGTAAGAACAAAGAGATTTTGCCCATGTCATGTGTTAAGTATTGTGAATATGATCACTCTGTTATACTAGACCGACACAATGACAGTATAACCGTCCAAAGGATGACATATCATCATACCAAAACAAGATATTCTGAATATGATCACTCTGTATTACTAAACCGACACAATGAGTTTTGCTAGTACATATTTATGAAATGTAACTGTCCTCAAGAAGATATCTCATCCTACCATAACATGATATTCTGAATACGCACACAACTATTCCTTTATTATATCTTGATTTTACTTTGGATACCATGATCCAAGCAGAGAAGTAGTAAAACAAATTGACAGATCTATGTGATTACAACTATAGAAACTTCTAAGACCATTTGCCGACTGAGGTCCCTGTCTTTCGTCAGATAAAAAACATATAATAAAGAGTGTTTCTTCTTATATAGACACGGCACAAATTGTAGTAACTTCTTAAACAAATCAGTCGAGGTCCCTGTCTTTCGTCATATAAAAACATATACATGCATATATTTGCATGTATAATAATGAGTGCTTCTGCTTATATAAAAACTGCAAAAATAATTGCTGGTAGTTCCCATCTCAATAAATAAATGTAACCCCAGGTTTACAGGAATGAGAACCACATCAGAAAAATACGAATGCATATCAAATGTTCATATGATTTTTATACAAATCCATTATATTAGAAGAAATAGCATACAGGTCTATCAGACAAGTTAAAGTCGTACTATTTAACACTGAATTCAACTGACAGCGAAGAAAAAGTGCTGAAATGACTATTTGTGGTACTGTTTTTAATACAAACACGTTGTACAACATTTTACGATACAAGTTTTTGAATAGACCCATTCAGTTGATACGAAACACATCCTGCATACATGTAATAGATACCTACAAATAAATAAAACAATGTCAAAATATGAAAAAAGGAGACGTAGATGTTATTTCTTTTAAAATCTTAATTAGTTGAAATATTTACAAAATACATGTTCAAATTTATCTTTTTTTCTCCAGAAAGTGCTTTTATTCTGACAAGAGCAAGGGTAGGTTTACCAGCTGCCGTAAGAATTCAATTGTATAGTAAGTTATTGGCATCAGGTATCAATGCATTTGATTTTATACCAACCGACCAGACAAGTTGTCCAGTGCCGTCACCTTTCCTACCGTCACCTTTTGCTATACCTAGCGAGCAGATCATACCACCAGCGCCTGAGATATTTGTTTAATCAGGAAAGAAAGAAAGTATTGACAGACTAGTATAATAATAAACATTGATTTTTATAGTTCGTTCTTATGTTGTACTGTTATACCACTGTCCCAGGTTAGGGGAGGGTTGGGATCCCACTAACATGTTTAACCCCGCCACATTATTTATGTATGTGCCTGCCCCAAGTCAGGAGCCTGTAATTCAGTGGTTGTCGTTTGTTTATGTCTAACATATTTTTTTTTTATTTTTTTTTTACATAAATAAGGCCGTTAGTTTTCTCGTTTGAATTGTTTAACATTGTCTTATCGGGGTCTTTTATAGCTGACTGCGGTATGGGCTTTGCTCATTGTTGAAGGCCGTATGATGACCTATAGTTGTTAATGTCTGTGTCATTTTGGTCTTTTGTGGATAGTTGTCTCATTGGCAATCATACCACATCTTCTTTTTTTTATTGACTTAATTTAATGACGTAAAATTGAAGACCGTTTGATTGAAATTATTATTAATGAACAGTTTTAGTAAAAAAAAAAGTACAGCAGCAAAAATGCCAAGTACATTTTTATCAGTATTTGCATACACATCACAATTATGTCATCACAATTATGTATCTTAACGACAGCGATTGTTAGTTGGTCTGCGGAACAATTATATCTATGATCTAAAAATTCTGCAGACTATTGATGAATGCTTAGGTATGCTTTTTGAAGCTGCTCATGTATTCAAAATAGGATGTTAAACGTTATGACATCTGAAATCTGTTGGATGTACAAACTTCAAAATAGAATTGGGATTCCTTAACTTGTGTTCTTTAAACCACAATATAAGACGTACAAGAAATTTCTAAATATTGAAAATCGACTTGAAATTGAAAATTAAGCTATGCTGTCTTTTCTCTGTTTTCTATCTTTAATTGAAGACATTAATTTACACCATCAATGGATTTCCCTGATACAAACAGCTCAGAAAAGAAAAACATTGAAAAGACGCTACAATCAATATCTTACTAATACGTTTTACAATATTTAAACCTTTTCTGGAAGTACAAAATTATTAAAATTCTTATGTTTTGTGCAACTTATTTACATATATAATAAGTCAAGTAACATTGACTAGTGTCTGAGCAGAAAGTTGATGAACCAGAGGTATATCAAAGAACGTCTCGTTCTTTTTCTAAAAAAGTTCATCGGAAGGTACCAAGACCTTGTTGATAAATATTCACAATTAATACATGATGGTCTTGATGTATATATATTCTGCGTATTGACGTTGCTTATCATCTTAACAACGTGTTCTATTGTTCTTTTATCTGTCTTTGTTCTATAATTGATATTGCATTTACTGTTTTCTCTGTTTTCTGTGATATCCATTTGACGTGGCTCGGTACTTATTCATCCCGTCAATGTGTTTGTATTAACTTTTATTTTTGCTTGCGTGTTTTGTACATGCGACTTTTTGTGTTTCTTTGGTTCATATGACGTGACTCTGTACTTTTAAAGATTCATCAATTATGTTATTGTTCTATTATAAATTGAAAATACTTTAAACGCCAAAATTGTTTACTCGCGATTAACCATATGTGGATTCTTTAAAATTTTAAAGAACTTCTGGGTAATTTGAAATCTTGGTCTGTTTCTGAAATTAGTTTTAACATACTTCTGATTTTTTAACCCTGTATACCACCATTCCCCATGTGAAATTATAGTTGTTTTTGAAAAAACATTGAACGACAAAATTATTTTATATTTCTCCCTATGTGATTTTTAAATTTGATAGATGTTAATAGTGCTTTTTTTTGTTAAACATTTGTTTGTATTGAGATTGTGACACTATGATGACTGCTATACACATATTGTGACTATTTTACCTATTAAGTCTGTTTTGTTCACACATTGTTGTAAATAAAATGGCATTTGATGCAAATGTTATATTAGTGAGAGGTTTAGCGCTATTAAACCAGGTTCAATTCACCATTTTCTACATTTGAAAACGCCTGCACCAAGTCAGGAATATGACAGTTGTTGTACATTCGTTTGATGTGTTTTATCATTTGATTTTGCCATTTGATTAGGGACTTTCCGTTTTGAATTTTACTGGTAATTCAGTATTTTTGTGATTATATTTTTATGCCCCACCTACGATAGTGCGTCCGTCCGTCCGTCCTTCCGTCCTTCCGTCTGTCCGTTCGTTCGTTCGTTCAGGTTTAAGTTATTGGTCAAGGTTGTTTTTGATGAAGTTGAAGTCCAATCAACTTCAAACTTAGTACACATGTTCCCTATGATATGATTTTTCTAATTTTAATGCCAAATTAGAGTTTTCATCCCAATGTCACGGTCCACTGAACATAGAAAATTAAAGTGTGAGTGGGGCATTCGTGTACTGAGGACACATTCTTGTTAAGTAACTAAAACATGATTAAATAATTATACAACACAAAACCAATAAAATTGTTGAGAACGTGATTTAATATTTTCGTTATATGTCAAGGAAATAAAGACAACGCTTTATATTGAAAAAGAATCGAAAAGTGTGAAGAGCTATATGACCTAAAAGGACATAAACAAATAGCCGAAGGAATCATATGTCAACTTTATCTCCGGAAGTTGAAATCTTAGTTTCCTATAATTTCAAAATGTATCAACGGACATTTTTATAAAGGTTTGTTATTTATCATACCAGTACTAACGTACTGACTACTGAGCTAATGACACATTTGGCGACTGATGGTTCACTAAGCAGATGTATAAACCCAATACTGTAAAAATGAAAACGCCACGTTATACTTTTATGCGTCTGACGCACTTATCAGGATTTATCTACATCAAGAACGCCCAAAGCAGAATATTTGAAAGCCAAGGATATTTTAGAACTGAAACAGCGACAGAGCTGTATGACCTAATAGAACAAAAAGTCACCACAAGCAGCACCAACATTTTGACCGAACCAAAAATTTAAATATAATGAATTTTCAAAAACATCATAAAAGATAACAGGGTTACGCCACACGCCCGTTTTACCTACAAGACTCATCAATGGCGACCAAAAAAACTCAGTTACATGCCAAATCAAATACTAATTTGGAGAGCAATAAAGCCGAAAGTTCTCAAAAGTTGAGCCAGATACGTCTTAGGTAATCTTAATATTGTGTTAAAATAACTTTAAAAAAAAGTATTTTGAATATTTCAACATTTTATATAAAAAAAATATAATAATTTACAGTACACCGAACAAATTACTGGTTATTAAATGTTATACTAGTCCTATTGATAAAATGTAATAACTCATAATGAAGAACTAATAGATATAAGAAACACAGAAATAGCAAACACTATCAGCAATACAATTTCTAGCAAAACTCATTAACAATTGAAACCTACGACTCCTTAGAGTGGACGTCAAAAACTGATGATTTCTAACAAATTTTAGCGTTTTTATATAAACTAAACAGATCTGGTATTATTTTAAATGAAAGAACTATCCGAAACTACCTGACATTTATGTAAGTGTCTATGGATACCGTCGTGACTACAAAATTGAGCAAAAATAATTCTGCATATACATGTATCAATATTTATAATGCCCTGACAAAACAGAAAGCATAGATTCGATAAGGCTCAAATATGGCTCAAGTTTTACAATTTCAAGCAATGATGATTTATTGACCATTTTCGTGATAAATCAAACCTGAACAAATATGACTAGAATGGAACTAGGTTTTCTTTTGAAGATTTACGAGTAAGCAATTTTTTGTACGTATTTGATTTGGATTAACCCTGCGATTTAATATTATTATCCAAAATAAGGATTAAACCAGCGAATATGAAAATTGTCACATTTTTTTTTATTTTTGGTCTATTCGGGTTGTAAATATCTACCCGGGACACATTAAAAGGAAGGCTCGTCAAAATATTTCACCCATTTACTTGTTATATACATACAAGTATACATAACAATCGACGAAAAGCGGAATATAACGACTGAATTATTCTGGTTTATTTGTATCATACAATTTTATAACTTTTGCGCAACGAGTACTTCATATGAAAATCAAGTAGTAAGTAAAAAAATATAAACACTTTTATTTTGTAATGATATGATTTGAATTAACGCGGTTCGGTTCCAAATGGTACGTTTAACAAAATGTCGTGTCCGAGATAAGAAAAATCTGCAAAGACAAATCGCAGCTTTTAGACATTTGTGTGAAGACGTCTATGTGACAATGAAAAATAATAAGGCCAGTTAAATCAGAAAACACCAAGGCAAACACAACACAATACATTGATGTTTTTTTACAGTATTACTTATATCTTTAGTAACCTTGTATCTCTAATCATTTTATTGATTTAGAACATGAAAAATATTGAACACATGTACTTTGTTTTGCCTAGTACATCGGAATAAACTGTCCATATCCATATTTATCAATCATTTCGTTGAACAATTAACTAGCATATGAACACTAATTATTTAGATGAATAAATCGTCTGGATAGATTCTGCAATCAAAACGTAGTTTATTTTAACTACTTGCTTATGATTGATTACAAGTATATCAAGTGCACATAGAACTTTATTTTACATTCCGACATGCTATCGGTAGTTTCTCGCTGCATTAAAGACCTATTGGCGACCTTCTGGTGTTGTCTGTTGTATAGTCGGGTTGTTGTCTCTTTGACAAATTCCTCATTTTCATTCTCAATTTTATCATAGTGTAATAAATCTTAGAACATACTAATTGATAGATTTTTGTAAGATATTGTTGTCTCTTTGACAAATTCCTCATTTTCATTCTCAATTTTATCATAGTGTAATAAATCTTAGAACATACTAATTGATAGATTTTTGTAAGATATACTTATCATTTAAGCGGGTAATTAGTTACATTTATATGCATGTGCATCGAAATCAGGACACCCATATCCTATCGACGTAAACTTGTCAAATTCCTGTCTGTTCACTATGCCATCACCTGAAAAAAATCTTCATTATATCAAACTATTTTAAATTCAGTGTAAATACTCTTAAACCTTTTCTTTTCTTTTTTTTTCAAATCAACGAATGTTTATGTAAATGTCCAATAAGGAAAATAGGGAGGGATGTTACAAAAAGCTTTCACTATCTATATCTTTATATCTTTAACCTTGAAATATAGATATGTTAACTGGATGTGTTTAGACTTTCTCGAAATCTGACTTTTCTTACAAAAATTGTAATATTAGATATAAACAACAGTACAACAGCTACATGTATCATTTTTTTTTAAAAGGGACAACCTTTTTTAAAAGAGTGGCGAAAGATACCAGAGAAACATTCAAACTCAAGTCAAAAATAAGTTGACAACGCCAGGGCTAAAAAGGAAAAAGACAAACAAACAAACAAACAAAAGACCACAAAGCACAACATAAAACAATTAAGATTAATCAACACGTACCCCAGTTTACTGTGTGTAAGCAAAGAATTTACATGTAAGTAATCTTTTATTTATTCGACCGTAACCTTATCAAATATAAATATCCAATACTTTGGGAGCTCTATGTTTAAACAGAAAACTAAACAGAATCTCTGAATTCATGCAAAACAAGGCGACTTTGCTTGAAGGATTGAAAAAACAAATTCGGAACAATTTCTAAATTCTGTAACAGGTTATTTTGAAAACGTTTGTTATAAATGATATAAGTATCGAAGGACAAACTTCAAAGCTAATAGTATCATAGCATACCAGCAATCATCAGTAACGACCCAGTGCTAGAAATGAAAATAACATTTGGTCATACAGCCAATTTGTATCTAGGTCAAAAGGGAAAAACTATCTATATACAAAGAATGACGTTACGGTAGATATCTGATACTGGCATTGCAGTATACAAACTATGGACAAATACTGAATTATAATATATACAAAAATGTTTAAAAAGTTCCAAACATGATTGTATGTACATATAATATATGTGTGCCCTTGTAAGCAAGGCTTGAAAACTACAAAGCAAATTTTATTGAAAATATCGTAAATATTAATAATACATGAAAAAAGACGAAAAATATACTCTGGCAATGTCACAATTAAAAGGGAAATTTCAAATGATTTATTCAACTATTGATTAAGTATGTGTCCTAAATGAAAGTTTAAAAATACTTACGATGCTACTTGACTAATAATCAACATCAATGATAAATACAGTGTACGCATGATGCTGCAAAACATTGAATGTTACACTTTAAATGTAATTTTATATTATTTTGATTGTCAAATTCGACATGTTGGGTGTTTGAAAATTGTACTAAGTTGTGTTTTACAATATACGTATCCGACATTGTATTCAGGTCTCAACCAAATAAGAACTACATGTACTCACTGTTTTTACAAATTTGCACTGGTAAAATGAATCTTCAATCGCGATTGTTATAAGTAATCTTCATCTGTGAAATAATGAATGCTTCAACGAGCAATTACAAAAGTTCGCCCCTGAAATAATACTTAAACGATACCATTCCTCACCTTAGCTTTCACCTTCAAATACGTTAAAGTTATTTGGTTAGAGTGTGCACTATCCAAGGATATGATTATTATGTTCTGTTATCACAAACATATCACTCTACAAAAACAACGTCGCAATTCAGCTCTACAATTCATTATTGTCCTTGAGTACAGTTTTCTTATCTCACAAACATGCTTTGACATTTAGTACACCCGTCTTTGATTTTGAGAGGAGTTCAAGAGCAAAACTTTATTATTGTTATGACTTATGTTAAGGTCAATTAGTTTTTTCGTTATAACAACGTTGTACATTTAAGATATACGCACATGTTTATTTTTACAATTTTTAGGGTTTTTTGTAATAATTTTTTGTAATCCTTACACCAGAATTTCGCAATGTAGGGTGTTTGTTCGGAGAAAATAGCAAAGTATTCAGATGAAGTGTGGATTATGTAGACACTTATAAACCGAACTTACTACAAAGTATTACTATGATGTATTTTAAGCTGTGCATGTCAAAGGTCAGACCGTTAAATTCGAAATAGTATCCCTTTACACCAATGCATGAATATTGAAGGTTAAATGATAAACCAACGGAAAACACATCTATTCAAATATTGGTAACAAAATTATCTGTTTTATCTATGTTTGGAGGCCTTGTAATTTGCTCCTTACCACCATTATCTGCATGTATTGTATCCAAATAGAGGCCTGATGAACCTTTAACTTCAATACACAGTAAAAACGCAAAACGATGCTTGAAAAAATTCTTTAATTCTAATACTTAATACAAACATTGTCATGTATTTGATATATTATATATTGTTAACCTAATAATAAACTAACACATGGTAAGTAAACAGTTCATGTAACATGCCCAAACACACAAATCAAATGTTCATGATACAGCATATTGCTACTCACATTATGTTAATCTTAAAAGAGGGGTGAAAGATACCAGAGGGACATTCAAACTCAAAATATAAACTGTCAAAGCCATGACTAAAAAAGAAAAAAAGGACAACCAGAAAAACAATAATGCACAAAACACAACATAAAAACCAAAGACTAAGCAACACGAACCCCGAAAAAAACGGGTAATGTTAAAGACCTGGACAGTGTTCAAATGTTTATAAAATATTTGAAGTGCCAGTTGCCTCCACTTTGTCACTTTGCTTAAACTTGTTAAAATTGTAAACATAATTGCAATTTCTATTTAGACTTAGTTGTTTAGGTTTTTACAGTTATAACCACATCTTCTTTTTTGATACGATTTGAATATTGATGAACTGCTTATTTGTCAACTGATCACTCGTTCCCTCTGTGACCTGCACTATCTATTATATACTACATACTTTGACATTAGTACCTTAATAGTAATGTATTAAAACAACAATGAATTTCGACAGATTTAAATAAACAAATTTACGCAGAACAAACACCATACCTTATCACATGTCCTTATATAGTAATGATCCTGGGGAAAATCTAGTATAAAAAGAAGAAAACAATTCACAAGTGCATTCTTAACAAATACTTTACACTGGTAAGAAAGTATTTTTTCTTCATTTGTTTTACAAATTTTGTCAATACTTTAAGAATACTTTTAGAAAAGGATTGATAATTATATAAATTTAAATTTGGACCGTATCTTAATATCCGGGCTCGGTTTACTTCATCACCGTACAATTTAAAATGAACTTTTCTCTAACTTTTGTGCTTATTGTTTTTACATTTCTTGATCAGTATGAGAACAGTATTTTTCCTCTCTATTGAAAAATCTGTTCTCGGCATATGATTAGTAGAAATTTCATGGATTTTTAAAAAAAAATTTCTAGTGTGACGTCATGAAAAAAAAACGATCATGCCTGGTGTTGTTGCATATAAAGAACACAAATTTCTGAAAATCTTTGAAAACGAAAGATAAAAATCAGAAGAGAAACAGCTTCGACACTATAAATCGTACGCGTGTATTGCGATATTTCTGCACTCTCAAAATTTATTTTTTTATTTTTTTAACAGTTCGACAAGCCTTACGCTTTAAATAATAGAATTTAACTTTCTCGAGCGGAGAATTGTCGTTATACACTTGTTGCAGTGTATGAATCTATATTTCTGTTTGAAATAAGTTTAATATAGGTACAGCCAAACATCAATTTCCCTCATAAACCACCTACTATGACATGTGAACGATTTATTAATTGATAAATCTTTTAGAGCAATGTTTTGGTTTTTCCGAATTTAGATCGATTCTGTTGTATAAAGTTAACAAATTTAAATAGCGTTTGAAGGACAAAATACTTAAATTCATATTTCTAGGATTTTCTAGTGCATGCATTTATAATTATAAATATATGTAATATCCTACTTCAATTGGTAAATTAAGGGAACACCGATAAATATATATAGTCATTACATAGTAAGGTTAATGACATCATAACAATAATTGAACTTGTTTGTTTATTGCCAGTTATGTCAGTTTTGTCAGCAACCAATATGTGGAAATTAACCATGTTATTCATTTTGATAGCTACACTTTTGTGTCTTTTTAAGTTTAAAAATTCTTCATTTTTATAAGCTTTGGATTTTCAAATAGTTTGGCCTCGAACATCATAAATGGTTTATAGCTTCTGTCATTTGTAACTCCATTAATGTTTGATTCACTACTTTTCAACTTGTAGCGCATACTGAAGACGTCTGCTTTTGACAGAATTGAATTGTACTTGTCAGGTTACTCATTCTTTATAAGTCCAATAACATTACCGGTACAAATTCTCTATAACAGATGCACACTTCGACAATGAATGTCTTGTCAATAATGATCGATGCTAGAATATTTAAAACCGAAGCTTATCAAAACAACTATTGGAAACTAATAAACTAAAAACAACAAAAAATGCAGCTATCAGTTTTAATAACACAAATACTGTATTAAACCAAAAAGGACAACATGTATAACCAGAGTAATTCCAAAATGAGATATTTGAAAGGAGGGAGATATAATCCTTCATTTAAAGTAATTTCAAAATTTCAAATCAACTTCTGGGATAATTCTACTTGTAAAGGATCACTCTGATTCAAACAATGCATCTATCCCATTAAACTAGAGATAAAGGATGCAACAGATACAGTTAAGTCGGCCTCGTATCTTGACCCACATCTAGAAATTGACAATGAGGGTCGATTGAAAACAAAACTTTACGACAAAAGATATGATTCCAGCTTTCCAATTGTGAACTCTCCATTTCTAAGTAGCAACATTCAAGTAGCACCTGCATACGGTTTATATATCTCCCAATTGATACGATATTTCCGTGCTTGCATTTCCTATCATAATTTTTTTTATAGAGGGTAGTTACTCACAAGGAAGCTATTAAATCAGGAGTTTCAAATGGTGATGTTGAAATCATCTCTTCGTAAATTTTACGGACGCCATCACAAGTTGGTTGACTGTTATGGAATAACCGTTTCCCAAATGTTATCGGATATGTTCCTGACGTCGTAACTACAATCCCCTTCCCTTTCATGAATTTGACCTACCGAATTAGACTATTTATCGGATTTGTCATCTCATAAATAACACATCGGGTGCCACATGTGGAGCAGGATTGGATTACCCTTCCGGAGCACTTAATATCACCCCTAGCGTTTTGTGAGGTCCGTGTTGTTTATTTTATAGTTTTCTATGTTGTGTCATGTGAACTATTGTTTGTCTGTTTGTCTTTTTCATTTTTAGCCAGTTTATTTTCCATTTATGAGTTTGACTGTCCCTCTGGTATCTTTCGTCTTTCTTTTCTGATAACATTGGTACCGGTTGTGTTATGTTATTTTACGAATGTATATTTAGTATATGTCGATTCACAACTGATAGAAATATCTAATTTATATTTACCAACTAGAACTGTCGTCGATTAAACTTAAAAGATGTCCAAATATCTGACCTTGTGTGTCCTGTGGATGATTATATCAGCTGTAAACTGTACTTAAAAGGTAATTATATTAGATTATAAAACACCGAATACCATTATTGCAAAACTACAATGACTGCAACAGATCCACGGTTAAAAATTGTTTTTATGTCATCATACGGTCTTCAATTGAAGAATGTACATACATTTTTTATATCGAGTCTTCATGAATTTTCAATAATAGACTGTGATGAGACAGTGTTAAGACATAAATGTATCACAAAAATTAATACAGAAAACAACCTATTATATATACACTAGTATACAATCTGGAAAAACACAGATACATGTTACATTCAATTAACATTCATTATGAAACCTATTATAATAGCAATTCTCTTATGGGGGAATAGTATTCATATGAAACAGAAAATCTGCAAAACGTTGTTTTTTCTCTGTATCTAATCATTGTGTCGGGATTTGTAAACTTACAGTATAAATCATCAGCCTCAAACGGTTTTTTGTAAGCTTACACATGATAATAAATTAGCTTAAAAGAAATTTGTCAGGTGAAAATCAGTTTTTATGAATAGACGAACCCCAAAAGTGTATGAAATATTATGGTCAGTTGGTCAACATTGGTATTGAACTACGGACACTTAACAAACTATCTATAAATCATAAAAAAAACTGATAATTGTTTTTTAGGTTTCCTCATCCAAAGGACTTGATTTGAGGTATGTGGTGTTCTATTAAATCTTTCAACTATCTTTTAAAGACTTACCATTTGGTCAAAATAGAGGGAGACAAAAAGATACACCAGGATGTAGTCCACGATATAGAAGAAGGTAACACAGTTACCATAACAGTAGGAGATGTTACAATGGTAAAATAGCAACTGTCAACCTTCATGATTTTGATACGGTAAATATTTGTCTATGCTATAGTTAAATATGCAATTGATATATATGTTTCATTACATGTCTTATAAGCCATTTTGTTGCGTTGCTAAAATATGAGTTCAAGCACAATCGACGAGAAATTTTAATCATACTGTAATTATAGTGTACATTATTTATACACATAAATTTGCAGTGAATGATTTGTTTGTTAAAGTTCCTCAAAAAGAGAAAATAAATCAAATTATAAAAGGATGCATTAAATTAAAAACGAAAACACGCTGTCAATTAAATTTAGATAAAAAGTACAAACGCACCGCAAGCCTTCCAATTCAAATTGAAATTGCACTACCCTAGACATGTTCGATACATTATGTTGTAGTATAGTGATACTGTATCAAGGTTTAATGTTCTTAAAAAAAACTGAAATGTATATGGATACAAACGTTCTGCTGTTTCTGTTTCAATCGAAACAAATATAAACTACAAGTGCTTATAAAGAAAGAGATAAACAAACTATGGAACGATACTTTAATTTTTTTTTACGGTATATATATATGCCGTTGTATGTCTTATTAACCATTAGATTGTTTTGACTGTACATTTATAACTGTAAATTCAAAACCAGATACTGGTAATTCGTCTCCATTATGATATTCGCTTGACTTTCATGTATAGGTCAAATGGTAAATAAACTAGATGACGTTAATTTCGTTTAGGGGTTTCATCCAACAAAGCGACAAATGAAACACACCAATGATAAACCATTTATGTAGAATGTGGTTCCCAACTTCTTTATTAAGAGCCAGTCTGCCATAAAACCATGCAAAATCTCAAGTTTCGTCCAAATTGGTAGTTACAACTTGGCAACATTATATATATTTCCAAAATCTTTGGGTATTTAGGAGTTAATTTTTTTTTCTTAATTCACACTATTTTCCATTTAACAGTTTTATTTGCATATTTGTGAATTATTAAAAAAAAATGCAAAAAAAATTACTATATTTAGGTACTTGTTAAAGGTCTGGATAGTTGATATATCTCTTAAATATAACATTATCTTGTGATATTTTACAAAGAACATCATAAAAAAAAAAAAATGCATTTTGAGAATTTTTTTACCTTTTGGAAGGTTGCAAAGGAGGTTCGTGCAACAGATGTATTAGATAACTTGCATGTAGTACATGTACTTAGTAGGTGTTTTCTCTCAAGATCATATTTATTTTTTTTAACTTTTAGGATTTTTTTAAAGGTGCATATCAGTTCTTAGACAAGAAAAAAAATTAAGCCTGGCAAATAATGGGAAGTTAGTAAAAAATGCTCCCAAAATATCTATAAAGTGCACCAATTGTAATAGTTGTTACCCCTTAATATTTTAACTAAAACTTATCAAAGTAGACTTATATTCAGGACAATAAGTTTAAGTGTATAGATCTTTATGAATTTTTTTTCAGAAGATTCAATACCACAAAAGGAAGGTTGGGATCGATTTTGGGGATGATGGTCCCAACTGTTTAGGAATTAAGGGCCCAAAAGGGGTCCAAAACAAGCATTTTATAGTTTAAGGATAATAACTTGTGTATATGTATTTCAATTGCTCTGATATTGTACCACAATGTTTTAAACCACAAGTAGAAGGTTTGGATTCATTTAATGGGTCATGGGTTCAAAGTTAGAAATTAAGGGCCAAAAAGGGGCCAAAAACAAGCATTTTTCTAGTTTCAAGACAATAACTTGTGTGTAATTGTATGGATTTCTCTACAATTGTACCACAATGCCCCATATAACAAAGGGGAGGTTGGGATTTAGTTTTGGATTAACTGCCCAAAATATGTAGAAATTAGGGGCCAAAAAAGGGCCAAAAAGAAGCATGTTTCCAGTTTCTAAACAATAACTTGGGTTTAAGTGTAGGGATTTCTCTGTAATTGTACTACAAGGTTCTATACTACAAAGGAAAGGATTGGATAGAGTTTAAGGGTTATTGCTTAAAGGGGGTTTCAATAAATGGGGGGGGGGGGTTGTTTACAATTATTTTAAGGGATTTCTTTTTTTTTTCAACTTTTTTCAAATTTCAAATTTTGAAAAGTTGAAAGAAGAAATCTTTAATTGCACAGTATTGTGCAATAGATTTGTTTGATTTTTGACCACATTTACTTTGTAACAAAAACCTTTATTTTGTCAAATCTTCATTCACAATACAAATTCCAGCATCAAGCTTGAACATTGTGACCAAATTTAGTTTGCCCCAACTGTTCAGGGTCAAACCACTGCGGTTGTATAAAGCTGCGCCCTGCGGAGCACCTGGTTTTCACATACTTTCAATTGATGACAGTCTTTTAAAAAGCTTATATGAAACAGAGTTGTGAACGTACTTGTACTTCAAAATATCTTCCTCTTTGAAACTTTGATTGGAACGAAACAAATTATAGGCGCAATCACACATTGAGTGTCTAGATTAGAAAGTTGTGTCTATTAAAGCGTAATTAAAAAAACTGTGGCCCTTTTTTTTTATCTACGGAAAATGTTTATATGTGCATATATAATGTGCCACATAAAAGTTTTTGATTTATATCTCAGATTAAATCCAGATAAAAAAAGACAGTTGAGGTGACCCTACTCTTTCAAAAATCGAAAGCTTTTCCAAAATTATCTTGAATGTCCCCTCTCCAACTTGACTACGGCGAATTGTTTTAATTGTATGTTTTAGATCATGTCGGTACCGAAGCAAAAACAACTGAATGCTGATTATACACTTGACGACAAGCTTAAGAAATATGCGAGTGCCTCTGATTAAGTTAATTTGGACTCTTCAGTTACCTTATCATTAAGACAAAAGTATTTCACCGAAGTTCTGGTTCGTTGATGTCAATTGTGATAGCCCTATGTCACAGATTTCAAAATTCACTTGTTTGACTTAAAATGGCCATTTAAAAGATAATAAAGTTTAATATGAATAAGACGCTTGGACAGATATAATTATTGATCATTTATGGCAAGATTGGTACTCATATCTAAATGATACAAAAAATATGAAAATGGAGTCATTTTTATTATGATTTTTCATTTTTCAAATTGATACAGCAGTTGATAAAGCTTTGTCGTGTTTTGTTTTTGTTTAATTATCTTTTTTTTACAACTTTCACTCTCCCAATAAACTGGTCGAAAAAACAGTTTATTTTTTTTTCAACCAAAGATAAATAAATGTGATTTATATCAATAATAGTCAGCATCAATTTGTCTGGACCAACAATGGGAACCAAGTTATAAGAAAATGAGATAAAAAGAAAAGAAAAAATTGTAATTTTACCTCATTAAAATTTTATAGAAGCGTTAACCTTATTTGTGTTTTTATGTAAGCGCTAACCTGATTAGCAATATACATGGATATTATTGTATCTTATATCAAGGTTGTTGTTTGTTTCCCAATCTTTTGACATTTAATAATTAGAGTGACAATCTAGATTTCTTTTCCACAAACCTGTTGGCTAATTCAAGAATTAAGTATATTTTGAAAGATTTAGCATTTTTGATTTTCAAACTAGTGCGGTCATGTCAGTACACGTTTTTTTGTCCAGATGGCATTGTCTTATATAATATTTTTGATAAAACACAACAGAATACGATCTTTAATCATCAAAGACAATTCTGAAGATTTCAACATCTACGATTTTTAGAGAGCATATATACACATTAAAAGCATATATACACATTAAAATGAAATAAAAATACTACATTACACACATATAAAACTAATCTCCAGAAAATTATCCTTTAAAATTGAATTTACAACTGTCAATTTTGACAATTAACGGACAATATGTCTTTGTTTGACAGTCGTAATTCCAAAGTATATCTGCGTAAATAAAGACAATCGTGGTCAATCAAATGGACATATGAGTAAAACTAGAAGAAAAAAAATAGCACATCAACCCAAATATCTTGATGAATTCATTATTATAAAACAACAGCCCTACTTTCAGCCACAAAGCATTTACTCTGCAAAATGTCTATCTACAAAATAATTACCTCGGGGTAAATCTGGTGCAACAGTCAAAGTATTAGAAATTGCATAAAACTAAAATTGAGAGGGCATTTAAAAAACCACCACACAATCGTTTACCTCTTGTCCGAATCGAACAAGAGGAATTTAACTCTTTTTTTAATTTTTTTTTATCGCCAAATTATTAAGAAAACACATGTATCAATGAACAGAGACAAGATGGACGAGTAGTAAAAATATTTAGTACTTGTACGATAAATTGTCTTAATTGCAAGGGTTGCATTCATGTTGAGTCTCTATCTTTTATATGTTAAACAGTTTTATGAATCATGATCAAATACAACATGTATTAAAAATTTAAGACTGAACTCAATTGTGGCCACTTTGAATTTAGACAAAAAGTGTCTAAAAAGTAGAATATTATAAAATGCTAAAATTGTGAAGAACTCATGATGATATTACCTGATTAGTGTGCATAGTATTGTAAATAAAACAGCCAATTTTTAAGTTACTAAAGTAATTTTCTTTTGAATAAGTTTATATTTTAAACATATTGTAAAAATGCTCAGTTTAGGGGCAAACAAGGGGTCTTACCGGGTTTACTCTTTAGTATATTTTCTAATTTAAACTAAGTTAAACTTTGTTTATTCAATTAAGATAACCAGTAAACATTAGTTCAGTCATTATTTTTCTGATATTTTGACTATCACATACTTTTGATAAGTTTCTATTGAAACAGATAAAACAAATAAAAAATTCGACAAAATTGCCATCATGCCTATCTTTAATTATTATTTTTTCGTAAGAAGGTATCATTTGCCGAGCACCATTTTCTTGCATTTTGTAGATAAATATATAAGCTTCATGTAATATTACATTTTATTGAAAATAAAACATGATCTTACAAGATTCAACCCTTTAAAAATATACAAATTTTGCTGAATCGGCACTTTTTCAAAACCATGCAATTTCAACCTGTCAGTAGGGGTATTGAGAAATCTCACAACTTTTTGAATTATCATAATTTTGTTTCATTTTAAGTTGTTTGTTAAGATATTTTTCATCATTAAGCTGTAATTTTTCTATTAAACAATGAAAAATCAGGTCAAAGCACCCTAAAATAGGCTTAAAATGGCCTTTTGTCAGTAGAGAAATGGACAATTATCGAATGTTCGGCATACACAAATAATGGTTGAATATTTTTTGAAAATATTTTGCACAAATAGTTATTACATATGAGGTATCTAAAATCCAAAATATCAGTCTGATTGGAATATTTTGGATTTGGACCATTTTGCATGGTTTTATCACAGACTGGCTCTTAAAACTGAAGCATCAAGTGTACTTCATACATAAGTATTGCGATCGCTCGTGTCATTTCGATTTTGAAATACATTCTTACATAAAAAAGGCACAGTTTAACACGTTGATGTGTTACAATTATGGTTGTCATTTCGTAGTTGTTTCCTTCGTGCATGTTGATACAGAAAACTGACCAACCTAATACAAATGTGAACAGAAACTACTGTTCGGGACCTTATTTTTTGCCTAATGACTGATAAAATGTGATCTATTGCACATATGGTTTCAGAAGGAATATGAAATAAAATGTAATAATTATCTAAATAGCACAACATTTTCTCAATCCTATGTCTATACTAATTTTAGGATTATGTTGTTTTCAAGAACATACATCGACAATTATGTTTACTGTCCTTATCACCCATTCAATATGCTACACCATTTATCTACGAATTGGTAAGTAATAAATACATAACATAAGGTCAGAAAATGAGACATGAACATTTCACAATCAAGACTGAATAAAAACGTATAACAAAATACTGAACTCCGAGGCAATCTCAAAGACTGAAATTCCATACAAGATGACTGATACAAAACAAACAAATCAACAAATTAAGAAAATGCATTTGTTATCGGCGATGAAACATGATTCATACCGGATTTTATCTTACCTCCTTACATTTCTGGGAATATGATTGGTTAAAAGCGTCCGCATGGAGACCGTGTATATTCTATATTAGGTTAGTAGGGAGGCGGGGCTTATTTCAATATACAGTCAGTAGTGGTGTTACGACTTTGGCACTATTCTATTACATGTATTTAAATGTATTGAAAGTTTAGTATGATATTGTTATATCAAGGTTGTTAAATTGTCATTTTTGACATTATTATTTTGTTTGCAGACCAATGGAAGTAGGTTCTTAAAATTAACCACTTGAACACTTTAATATAAAAATGAGAAGATGTGGTATGATTGCAAATGAGACAAATCTAGTCTAAATATAACAAATAAAGATAATCGATAAGATTAATTCGATACAAAGAGTGCTAGTGACCTAATACGATATATATGTAGTCAGTGACTCACTATGTAACTAAGTATCCCACGTTCACCTGGCAAGCAAAGAAATTTATATTCTTTTCGAAGGTATTACTTCACTAAAAACACAGGAAAGGTACTTAATTCCTTCATTATTCTTTTGTTATTGTCTTGACAGAAAATGTTATTTAATTTTACAATTTCTGATATCAAGTCATAAAAAGTTGACTGTTTTCCCTAATTAGAAAAACATTAAATAGTACAGAATTTGGGCATTTTTTATATGTAGTCTAGACCTTATCAAAACATGTCTTTAGTTATCGGAACAGTGCTTTTTCACTTAAAGTTTCCGTTATTGCATATAATGACATGAAGCTGTAATTGTTCTTGTTCAGTAACATGGATTTGAGATAATACAAATAGCCATCAAAAACATATAATGCTTTATATAGGTTTATCTGTTCAAAATTAATTTTCATGTTTACTTGTTAATAACATCAAGAATCATTTCATGCTAATAGCAACTTTATTTTTATTTTATTAGTTAGGTCGAATATTGAGCGGCAATTCTAGAGTTAAATGATTTGGTCAATCACAGATACATTTATTTCTCTAATTCTATGGAAATATATCCCTTTCCGAACCCATTGTATAAAAAAATTTAATCGACGTGTGGTTGGCCGGTGATCTCAAAAGATCATTGGATGATTTTAAGGGTAATAATCTTTATAGCCAGGTGGATGAGTCAAACAGGTGTTAATGAAATTGACAACTTCGTGGAATGTGAAAGGCACTTGAAGGGTAGTTTCGTTAAACAAAAAAAGAAAATTTATTTTTTAATCATTAAAGAAACAGATTCTTACATAGTAACTCGTGGATTATCAGATTTATCCAATCTCGATATTAAAATTATAAATTTTAACTATCTCGATTGGATAAATCCGATAATCCACTGGCATCAATGTAAGAATCTCTATATATGGAGTAATTTTTGGTTCGTTATAACATTGATTACTATTACTGTGTATTATTATAAATGATATTTAAAAAAAAAAAGCAATTTATTGCAGATGTAATTAGTCTCATTGACACTCATACCACATCTTCTTATTACTAAAAATGCAATTTTCTTCTAGGGGGAAACGAACTTGACTCTAAATTATATAGCCAAAATAGACGAGGATTTGGTTACCTCCGAAAAAGTTGAAGACACGGCAGGGGAGAAAATTGCATCCTTTTGCAGTGATTATAAAGTTTATTTAATGCATCTAACATAACTTAAAAATAGTAAGAGAAATAAAAACTCAGACTCAGGTAAATATAAATAACCTAAAACAAATCAAACGATATATGATTGACACTAATGTATCGAATGCATCACATCAAAGACATCGCAAAATTTCCACAAAACACTACATAGACAGGTCCGTGTAACATGAATCTTCCTAAAATCCGAGACTGTGACAGGTTATTAGGGAGAGTACGCAGATTCTGCGCCATCCGTCGTGTTCATTTTCTATTATTTAGACAGATTAACCCATTATTAATATAAATAATAAAACGCACAGATCTTAGATCTTCTAGTTCCAATAACAAATTAAAAAAAAAAGAACAAAGACTCAGGTAAATCCAGTATATTGCTTGTTTTATACACATTTGTAATATTAGACCTCAGTTATTATGATGAATTGTTGTAGAACTATGATAACTGCTTATTTTTTTAAAGCAACAACCCATATTTTGATAAAACATATTTATCTCTTCAGCCTTTATGTTAATAATCATGTTTCTTTATCAATATTTAGCTAAGCCGCCATGTGATCATAACTGTGGTATCTGCTTTGATAGTATGTCGGCAGCCGAATACGATTCGTTGTCACAGAGTTCGCTATTTGGAAAGCGTGGTTAAAATCAGAATCTTCGTTTTTGACTTTTTAAGCGCACACAAACATACACAAAATAAAGATATATTTTACAAGTTTTATGTTATTTTGTTACAAATGTGTAGGATCCTAACTGGTCTGCCATGGAAATATAACAGAACAATAGTTTGGTTGCCGTTGTTTGATTTTTTATTTTTCCTCAGTATTTTCGTACTTCTTAATGCAAAATATATGTGCACAGCATCCTTTAGGACGAACTTTTTGCAGTAGAGAAATGGAAATGTAATGTTATGCAACGCCATAGAATTTATTAACACATGGGAAAAAATTGAGATGAATAAAGAGGAAGACAAATATACTTAACTTATTTAGTAGTAAAGATTTTTATCATTGTCAAAGGCCGTACGGTGACATTTATTTTATATCCTCTGCTAGTACTTCAGCAGGCTCTGGTCTCATTGTCATTTATACCACACACTTTTTTTTTAATTAAATACAAAATAGAATTTCCATTTATCAAAAAAATCATTACACAGATATTACGTTTAATATGTTAAAATGAACATATTGACCCTAGTTTAAAGATATAGTTGATACTTGTTTGAGGTCTTTTATTAATATTGGCTATAACTTCGCATTAGGTTCACATTAGTGGAGAAACCCGGTGTGCCAAGTAAGTCTCAGCAATATTGGCAGGAAAAGTCATCTGTCTGCTTTAAAAATCACTGACTCCAAATTACAGATACATATTCATGTATTGCTTATGACGTGTATTTGAATGCACACCAAAAGAGCTGATTCAATTGTATACAACCGAACATTAACTGCTAGAGTAGTCAATCATCACATTTTCCATAACTATATTAGCTTACCTATCATTATTAGTGTGTCGAATTTATTGACATAGCTACGTCGCACATGCATGTGCCTTCTATATTACTTTTCAGTCCTTCTTCGTCAGTGCATTCATCTTTTTATTTATTTAAATGTTGCACGCTTTTGTCTTTCAAGATGTCGATAGTTTATGTTAATCTACGCATTACTTCTCTTTAAATACAAAGCCTGAGTAAAAGGAACCAGTGAAATATCTCGGCAAGAAATAACATATAATTGTTTGAAATGACACGTTGATTACAGCTGTGCATTAAGAATTATGTTTGTTCTTTCATAAAATTGGTGTTTCAGTAGACCTTTGATACGAAGAAAACCAATAAATCATAAATATATACCATTTAAAGTGAACAGATTATGAAAAATTCAGACGTAAACACTTATTGACATTTTAGTATTGAAGGGTCTTATTAACATGCGTGAGTGTATCTTAGAAGATATGAGAAGGTGTGTAGGTCGGAAGCTCAAATGCACACTTGGATGTGGTTCAAATCACAACATTTACATATAAAAAAGGATATATTTAATTCTGGTAAAAGCTGACATTGTTGTATATAAACTCATCATAGAAACCAGGACTTAATTTTATATATACGCCAGACGCGCGTTTCGTCTACAAAAGACTCATCAGTGACGCTCGAATCTAAAAAAAGTTAAAAAGGACAAATAAAGTACGAAGTTGAAGAGCATTGAGGACCAAAATTCCTAAAAGTTTTGCCAAATACAGCTAAGGTAATCTATGCCTGAGGTATATCGCTTTATCTAAACTTCGATTGATACCTTGAGATAAATAAGTAGATACTAGTCTGTAAATTGCATTCTACCAGGTATATGTTGATAACTAAGCCATCTTCAAAAACGATAATAGCCTTTTTACTAACATTATATATTCAATTTCACATTGAATTAATTATGTGTAGATGTATAGATGTTTACATCAACATATAGATATAGTCAAACATGATTATTATTTCTAATTAATTATTGTGTCCAGTTTTGGTTTGCCTATCATGATAAAGGGGTAAAAGTGGTAAAAAGTAAACAAATGAATTGACCTTGACATCGTCACTACAATATATATATATTACATTGAGAATATACTTAATCATTTCACCAAGAAAATCCGAAACTGACGAAGGCAAATTGCTAGTTGTATTACTGGCAATCATACCTTACCTGCGTATATTCATATAGTTATATAATGAATGTTCTGTATACATTTTTAGGTGGCACGGTAGTATTTCCTGGCCCATAGGGATAATGACAGCCTTTTTAGAATTTTCAACACTTTCTAACACTGCAAAAAAATCTACATTCACAGTTAACTGAAGTACTTTCATTTTACTATTCAGAAATGAATTTGAATATGTATCATGACCGTTTACTTTTTTGCTATTTTTGAAAACCTAAGGCCACTAGTACTTTTAGGTCTTTTATGGTGCAGTGAATAAAAAATTAAAAAAAATTCTCAAAATTCATTTTCATCTGTATGTAAAATTGTTTCATATTTTTCTACACCTGATTCATCCCTCAGTTTGGGAAAGTATGTTCAGTTGATACTGTATATTTTGTCCAATCACACTGTTTAGATACATTAACCTAAGTAGGGTACACAAAAGAGCAACCTAAATTCTGGAATGCAAATACTACCGTGCCACCTTAACCAAGACATAACAAACTTGAAACCAGTCATGACACCTATGATACATAGACTTCTTACTTTGGGACATATTACAATAAAGAATACTAGTCTGCACTTATTTCTTACCAAAAAAAATGAAACATTACATCCCTACCCCATCTGGCAGATTTTCACTTTTTTTTCATCTTACCATTTTTACTTAAGGAGTGAACAAAACCCAAATATATGATGTTTCAAATCAACACAGAAGTCAAACATGGTGATTCAGGAGGAAATATTGGATTGCCAACTCTATTTATGGTTAATCTGACTGAAAGATTCTGAAACAGTTTAAGCACCAAATCATGAAAAATGAGATTAAAGTCCATTCCATATTTTACAGCCTTATACTACTTTAAACATTTCAGATTATGAGGGCTATACAACAAGAGTCTTTAGATTGCACTTAACTATTATTCTAAAATCTTTTTCACAATACATGTACTAGAATACGTCTCTAAGTTGACTGTTTGTCTATTTCTCATGTATGCATTAAGTTAAATTATGTCCCCTTACATAATCAATATGCCTTTATTGTGTTTTTCACTGTCAGAAAATCTGAACAATTAATGATATTTGCATGGAAAATGAATAAACCATTTAATCTTGCTGATATAACATCATAAAAACATTCTTTGTCAAAAATAATGTCTAGTCAATGTAAAGAAACCCCTATTTCTATCTCTATTTCAGACAAATATGAGAGCTAAATGAATAAGTAAGGACCCCTTAACCACTTACTGGTTCCCCAAAAGCTGCAACTGGTGTCATGTTACATCACAACTACAAATTAAACATGAAGAAAACTAGTATAGCTGTACTTGTGTTGAAAAAAATAAGAAATTATGCAATTTATTTATTTCGATGAAAATAGTATGATGTACATGCAACCGAAGAATGTCGCGTCTCAAATTTCAGTGGTTGCACATGTGTCAGACAATGCGAAAAGTTAAAGCGAGCACTTGTAATTGAAAATGTATTGCAAGTTACATAAAAATAATGAAGTTCTACTTTCTAGGTAAATTTTAACATTATTACCCACAGATCAGGCAAAATTTGCTGAATCAGCAATTTTTACTCTCAGGGGTGGAATTTAAGGCTTGTTTTTATCATAGTTGCTCTTAATCAACTTTTTATTGATAAACTTACAAATTGCATAGGTAAAATAAATTCCTTTATTGATTTAGTGTAAAAATGTATATCCGCCTTAAGGTGGCACGGTATTATTTCCTGGCCCATAGGGATAATGACAGCCTTTTTAGAATTTTCAACACTTTCTAACACTGCAAAAAATTCTACATTCACAGTTAACTGAAGTACTTTCATTTTACTATTCAGAAATGAATTTGAATATGTATCATGACCGTTTACCTTTTTTGCTATTTTTGAAAACCTAAGGATACTAGTACTTTTAAATCTTTTATGGTGCAGTGAATAAAAAATTAAAAAAAATTCTCAAAAATTCATTTTCATCTGTATGTAAAATTATTTCATATTTTTCTACACCTGATTTATCCCTCAGTTTGGGAAAGTATGTTCAGTTGATACTGTATATTTTGTCCAATCACACTGTTTAGATACATTAACCTAAGTAGGGTACACAAAAGAGCAACCTAAATTCTGGAATGCAAATACTACCGTGCCACCTTAAATGGTTGCAACAACAGCCTTTGTGTAAAACCTCTAATGTCTATTGTAAGTGTAACAGTTCGTACAAAACACATTACCGTTTTTTGTGCTTTTAATATTTGCCACTGAATTGTAGAAGAATACACATATCATAAATTGTCAAGACCTGTTTATCAAATATAGATATAGATTTAAATTAATGGACGCAAACGACCTTAACAAACGAACTTTTATTTTGAAATATTATCAGCCTGAAACAAATAAAGAATTGAAGCCCAGATAAGATTTGATTTATCAACCATGCTGTACTTCATTTAATTTGTTTTCAAATTGTTAACGATGCAACTGTACCGCCATTCGAAATCTAAATAAGCCACTCTACGAAAATACATTTTGTACCTGGTAAAACACAGCAGTCTGATATAAAAATTGATTTTTCTAGCATGAAATAGTGATTGATGATATTATGCTTATACGTTTCTGAAAAAAAATTGAAGTCCTATCTAATCCGGAAGCAACGGTATTTTGTCTTTATGTATACTCTTTGATATTCATACCCAACTTATACTTAGATGTCTTCAGATACAATCGTAAATTTATAAATGTCAATGAAATTATTGGTTGTACTTAATCACTCAAAGGATTATTTTTTCAAAGAATTTTGGTTTTCTCATTTGAATTAAATTACAATTGATATCGTGTTATGCTGTTTGGGATTAGCTAATTATTGAAGGTCGTACAACGACCTTTTAGTTGCTTACATCTACATACGTTTGGTTTTTTTAGTAAACCTGACATTTATCACACATCTGTATGTTATATTATGTCTTTCAACGTCGAGATTCTCAATACAATGATTATGTCAGTCTATAACGTCACTTATAGGCAATAATTGAAACTGCCTTGATTGCAAATTTAATCGACCTATTTAAGATGTTATCTAGACCCTCGATCTCTCGATCATATATTAACCTTGTGTTCGGGAACTAAATCGTCCATATTCTATCACTGCTGTTCAATTTCTTATTTGGTCTCTTTAACATTTTGATTCGACCGTCACTAGAGAGTATTGTAAAAGAAACGCATGTGTGGCGGTTAATTTTTATCCTTGTAACTATGATGAGTTTATCCAATATGGCGGAGAATACTTTATTTAAGAACTTATTGAACATAGTTTCCTCAAACTAGCGACCATGTTTCAAAGTAGATAAACCTTTTTTATTTTTATCAGCACAAGTTCACCAAATTTCAATTGCATAATGACTTCAAAACAAAAAATACAAAAAAATGTTATCGATGAAGTTTTCAGCACCAGGATGATTTCTACATAGATGTTGAGTCCAATAAACAGTAGCCTCTTTTTTTATATTTCATTCAGAAATAAATTTAAAACGTCAATAGTGCATTTGAACAGTAATGAAAGTAATATGCACACACTGATCAATCGTTGCTGCATATTCATACATCCAACACAACCAAACAGACGAAGCACGTTAGGTATAGGGTGTATTGTCAAATAGGAGCAAATATACACTGGATAGTCGCAATACATACATTGAAATCAACATATGCTACTTTGATATATATTGCCATTAAAATGGTTAAAAGTTCAAACTGAGTTATCCTATTTTTATCATACTAAAACCAACTGAACAGTCTTGATATAAAATACATGTATACTGAATACACATATTGACGTTAAGTAAATGATTTTTATGCATCTCTTTTCGTGTGACGCAAACAAACATGAAATAAACACTAAACACTAATCAGACTTCTCTTTTATTAAAAAAGTGAGCATGAAAATAGAGAAAGATAAGTTTAATATATTCTACTTCAGATAACATAACACAATAAAACAAACATCAAAACATCCTATCAACAAAAACAGGATAGAGTAATATACACTACGTATTATTTATAATCATCCGCAAACTGTAAATATAACCATCGTTGTAAAGTACAAAATTAAAGGAATTCGTAAAAAAAAAACCCACGTCGAAACAGATTAGAGCGTTTAAATGGAATAATCTGGGATTGTCATTTTAAACAGATAAAGACGAAGACCATGTATATGGAGAGGGAATATAATTAATCCAATGAAGAATAGTTTCAGCTTAACAGCCATTCAAGATCGTCATGAAAATGAAAGAAACCGGGAGTTCAAACATTTCTTGCTAAACTTGAACGTCTCATATGATTACATGTGTTTTGAAAACTGACATTTTATTGTATGTTATATTTCTGCAAATGGTAATGTCCAATTACTGACTGTGGCAGGTATTTTGATAACAATTGATCTTTAATTTGTTTTTGTCTTCAAAATAGTGATATTAATTTTGTTGAATACTCTGTACCAATATGCAGCAGGACGGTTTCAAATTTGATTTAAATCTGTCGAAAATTTTCAAAGAAATGTGACTGGAACACAAATTGTATATAATATTTATTATTCGCTTATTGTTTTGTAGAGTTTGGTCTTGTGTTCGGGGGCCAAAACATGTTTACCCCGAAACATTCTGCATATGCCTGTCCCAAGTCAGGATCCTGTAATTCCGTAGTTGGCTATTGTTGTACGTTACATATTTGCCTCTCGTTAATTATTCAGTAAGGCCGTTATTATTCTATTCTAAATTGTTTTACATCTTTCATTTGGGGGCTTTTTGAAGCTTAGTATGCAGAATGGGCCATGCTCATTGTTGAAGTCCATGGGATAAACTTTTGTTGTTAATTTCAGTGGCATTTGATCTACTGTGAAGGTTGTCTCATTTGTATCAATACCACACCGTCTTTTTTATAATCCCAAGGCATGCAAATCTATAGTTTCTTGTATTATGCTGAGATTATATTAAAACAAAACGTATTCTCATTTATTGACCTGTTTCCTGTTGATTAATTTGTTTGCTAGTTTATATGTTGTGGAATTTCGTTTTAAAACGTTTTGCGTTTGACCTTTATACTTTTAAGTCTTATAAGGTCGAGTAATATAATAAGGCAGACTACAATAATCAGAAAAATTGCCGCCGCTATCCCGATACTTTTGGATGATGTTCTGTTATCGCCAGCGCTGTTTAACTTTCTCAGTGATGAGGTGAGAATTGACCTCCGCACTCTTAGTTCTCTTTTAAGATCCTCCAACTCTTCTGACATGATACTCTGTAACTCCTCTTTTGTATAATTAGAAGACCAGGCAAATGCCGAACTAACACAAGGGCACTGACAGATACCTTGACAAAACATAAAAAGTTGTATTTGCATTATTGTATGATAAGTTACAAATTAAAGCATACTTTGTACAGTAAATTTATTTGACTTTGACGGTTTTTGAAAAAAAGAAATTCAAGTTTACACTATTGTTACAGATACGGGTGAAGGTTGGTACCTGTTTAAACGTTCTTACCCGCTGCATTTGTTTGCACCTGTTTTAAGTCAGAAATCTGATGTTCAGTAGTTGTCGTTTGTTGATATGGTTCATACGTGTTTCTCGTTTCTTGTTTTATATAATTAAGATCGTTGGTTTTCCCATTTGAATGTTTTTTTCATTAGTCATTTTTAGCTTTTTATAGCTTGCTGTTCGGTGTGAGCCAAGGTTACCTGTTGAAGACCGTAATTTGACCTACAGTGGTTTAAATGTACAAATTGTGACTTGGATGAAGCGGTGTCTAAATGGCACTCATACCACATCTTCTTATATCAATTTGGCGGAGGAGCGTGAGGGGCTGATATTGCTTTACGTGTTGAGTTCTTATATGCATTAAAGGATATGTGAGATATGAGTCGATGAGACGGCAAATTAACAGCACATATCAAAAAAAAAGCCCTGATTCTTTCGAGTCTAAAATATTAGTACAAACTTCGAATGTTCTGGGGGAAGAGGGTGTTAAACCGTACATGTATTAATTAATCAAAACATTTCAGCTTCTTTATTAACGCATTTTTCCTGAATATTTTTAACTCAACCTATGGACATGTCATGCCTCTACATTTCCGGGAGTATTGTATGATAACTTCAATGACCAGTTAATATTCTGACTAGCGTTTCACAAACAATCGTACGATTTACGTTTACGATTAAACCTTATCCTATTTTTTCCTATTTACTGAGGTCGTAACGGAAACATGGTCCTATTTTGATTGGTGTATTAAGTATTTGTTTGCTGATATTATTATTCTAATGTAAGTAAATAGTTTGAAATTTGAATATGGCACGTCCGTTTTACGTTATTATAACCACGACCAACATAATTTTACTATGACTACTGTATAGTCTAAGTTTTGGGTCAAGTTTATCCACGCGGGGGAAGGGGGGTAACTTTGATATATTTTTTGTAGGAGTGTGCCATTTTTGCCTCAAAAAACATTTACTCTGATTCTACTTACTTTCATCCGTACTAAGGATATTTACGGTTGTTGTTTCAATCACTGTGTCTGCTGGATCCGTCAAGTTCCTTGGACCATACACTTCCACTTCACACAACGTCAATGGTTGTTCCGTAATATTGAAATCTACACCGTTTTGTTTGTAAATCTGAACAAATCTTCCTATAGTACCAGTTGGACAAGTTATGTTTATGACGAGTGGAGATATTCCATCATGATGATAGCAAATGTCAGGTGTACTTTTGTTGTAGTCCTCCCAAGTAGAAATAACTGGATTGTAAACTAATACATCATAATCAGCGAGCCGGTCATCTGTAATGTTGAATCAAGCTAACTCTATTAGAATTGATTTATCTCTAATCCGGGTTAAATAATGACCCCATTCTATGTTATGATAGGCGCTTTAAGAAATAAATAGAAAAACATAAAGAAAAAAAGGGGTGAAGAATGTTCTGTAATGTGTACGTTCAAGTTATATACATTATTTGATTATGTATGTATTTCAGAAGACGACTACCATGTCTGTGCACGTGATCTTGCATCATTAGGAGGTTTCTCAGTATTTGTTTTGTACCTTTATTTGTCACTTCTAAATGATTTGCAAAAAACAGATTTGCTGTAAGAAAGTGTTGAATACAATCTAAAATTAGGGAATGTATGAAACTAACAATAGTTATAGTACACAACTTATTTCCATAGTAAATTGTATTGTTTAAAGGGCAGTAAGGTGGCTAATGTGAAGGGGAAGAATATGCTGAAGCGACAGAATTCAGATATCGGCCTCACATATTGACTTACATCTAGAAAATGACAATGAGGGTCGATTGAAAACAAAACATTACGACAAAAAAGATGAGTTCAGCTTTCTTATTGTGAACTTTCCATTTATGAGTAGCAACATTCCAGTAGCATCTGCATCTCCCAATTGATACGATATTTCCGTGCTTGCATTTCCTATCATGATTTTCTTGATAGAGGTTTTTTGCTCACAAGGAAGCTATTAAATCGAGAGTTCCAAATGGTGAAGTTGAAATCATTTCTTCGTAAATTTTACGGACGCTATCACGAGTTGGTTGAACGTTATAAGATAGCTGTTTCCCAATTGATATCGGATATGTTCCTTACGTTGTAACTACAATCCTCTTCCCTTTCATGAATGAGACCTACCGAATTATACTATTTACCGGATTTGTTATCTTATAAACAACACGACGGGTGCCACATGTGGAGAAGGATCTGCTTCCCCTTCCGGGGCACATGAGATCACCCATAGTTTGTTGGAGGGGTTCGTGTTGTTTATGCTTTAGTGTTCTATGTTGTGTCATGTGAACTATTGTTTGACTGTTTTTCATTTTCATTTTTAGCCATGGCGTTGTCAGTTGTTTTTCGTTTTATGAGTTTGATTGTCCCTTTGGTATCTTTTTTCCCTCTTATAAGACATAACACAATCAAAAACAAACTACACAATTGTTTCATTGAATACATGCGCTATGTCCTCTAGATAAAACTAAATCGCCAAAGTTTTCTTAAAGGCACTTAAGCTCAAATGGCATTTTTAAACAGACATGGAATAATATTTGTCTATTTTAATTATTGATTTTGAATTATAAATTCTGTTTACCGTTTTTATCGACTTATCGCATTAAAAATGAATAAATGCTAATATATGTACATTTCATCTAACCCGTTTGGTTATGACTAGAGCGCCTGTACTCAAAGCATTTGTTGTGGTCCTTTAAAGGTTAGTGTCGTTTAGAGGATTGGATTTATTCACTCTGCATTAACTTTAGAAATCATATCTTTGAAAACACTCAGTTAATATTTTTATTTAGAACAGACGGAATTAATGTTGAAGAAAACACAATCTTTTTCAGAAATATACATAGTTATATACATCATACAAAACGATTCTTTGATTAATATTGCTGCATCTTAAATTGAAGCCGTCCTCAACTGTTACTGTTTAAACTTATATTTATTGTATATAGTTTTCATAATGTGCTTAATTTGTATATAATTGCTGTCATCTTTAAATTTTGTATATTGAATGATTTTGGAGAGAATTATGTCTGGTGTTATTACTTTTATCTTATCATATTGTTTATCTATATGATAACATATGTTTAAACTAAACTTGTTTGACACAGATTCATGCAGCTTGGGTTGATATCAATTATTATCTTCCTGCTAGCAATCAAATCGGTTAATTAAAATCGACTGCGTGGCGACCCTGTATTATTTTAATTTTACTAATGTGTTAGTAGATGTGTTTTATTTTCTTTTCTTAAAAGAGCAATGCTACGTCCTTAATCTGGCCGGACAGTATCAATGATATGTATATCATTTTCTGGAATATACATGACTTTGTAAAACGTAAAACTTTACCACAACATGGATCCGCACGGTTGTATATAGTGATTGTATCTACTGTATACTGTTGTCCTAAGTCAACTGTCCACCAGTTAAATGGTTCATAGTGCTCTGTGTGACTACATGAAGCTTCTTGCATCATTTTTTGTTGTGTGTCACCATCAACAGCGACTCCCGGTGAATATTTACTATTGGAAAAGAGTTGAGAACTCTGTCTGCATTCTTTGTTTAGTGCTAAATTGGTTTGTCCTAAAATAGAAAAAAACGATAATTCTAAATTCAAAATGCATTTGTTCTTCAGTATCAATATCACTAAAGGAGACGACCGATTTGATTGAGCCGCAACTACTCTAAAACTACATGAAGTGGGAACTATTTGTGATATGATGTAAAACTGTAGTGTTTGTACTGCATAGTTTTGTCTTAGTAGCAATCTACTGTCAGCAATATCCTAATTCGCAGACGGTTATCAACTCATTTCTTACTCTTATATGTTTTCTCGCATACTCAGTCGAAGTACAACCCGCGAAATTTTAAAATAATCGCTTTCAACAGTTGTCTAATTGTACCACGATTTCGCGGGCATTTTTCAGTTATTATTTGATTTTAACGTACTTCAATTATACTCGTATTTGACAACATTTAGCAGCTATTGCATACGGAGTATATATCTCCCAATTGATACGATATTCCCGGGCTTGTATTTCCTATCATGATTTCATTGATAGAGGATTGCTACTCACAAGCTAGGAAGCTATTAAACCAAGAGTTCCAAAGGGTGAAATTGAAAACATCCCTTCGGAAATCACGAGTTGGTTGACCGTTATGAAAAACCGTTTCACAGATGATATCGGATATGTTCCTTATGTCGTAACTACAATACCTTTTCCTTTTAAAGAAACATGACCTACCGAATTAGACTATTTACCGGATATGTAATAAGTTAAAACGCAAAATCACTATCAAATACGTAAAAAAACACCTTAGAAAAGATAACTCTTATCCTCATATTCTGTTTCATGTCAGCGTTTAAAAATTACATGCAATATGCAAGAACTTAACAGATCCTGATCAGAATTTTTATAATTTTCTGTTTACAAAACTTTGAATTTTTCGAAAAATGAAGAATTTTCTTATCCCAGGAGTAAATTAGCTTAGCCGTATTTGGCACATGTTTTTGGAATTTTGGGTCCTCAATGCTCTTCAACTTTGTAAGTGTTTGCCTTTTTAACTGTTTTGATATGAACGTCACTGATGAGTTTAATGTAGACAAACGCGCGTATTTAATTATAATCTTGGTACCTTTTGGTAACTATTTTATATTGTTGATAAGAGGAGATGTCCACCTATTGTTATTCGTTTGATCCGTTAATCAATTTATAGTTACACATATTCCATAATTGAATCATTAAAGAGACGAGAAAGGAAAACATTAAAGTAAAAAAAAGAAAACAGGAGGTCAAGTCCGGTAAGAGAATGGACCATTATATTTGTCTTTTTTTTCAACTAGGATTTACATTGAATATGATAAGTATAAGCCTAGATTTTTTACCCTATTTTGAGAAAATTAATGTCACCTTTAGCCCTGTATTTTTAACCCATTTTATAATAAACAATACATAATAAACAATTTGCAATTTTGCAATCAAGAGAAAGCACAATACAAAAATAACATGTCCATTAAAATACACCAATAATATTGTAAAATGTTAATTCAGGTGTTAAAAGTCCGTTTTGACCTTGAATTTATATTCAAGAGAACGTACAAAATGGAATCTGTTCCAAATTGGAAAACAAATTCTGGTATATTATTTCCACTTGATTAAATATTACAGTATGTGTTTCTAACGGAATAAATGGTGAAGAATATGAGTTCAAACAATACACTTTTCTTCCCTCAATTCGTTTCAACAATAATTAATTTACAAAATGAACCAAAGGGAGCATGTAATCAACTTGGATACTAAAGGCGCATTAGTTACGAGATATAACATAAATAGAATATGATTTTTTTGTTCAATCATTAGTTAAGGTGAAGTTATGAAATACTAATTTGTTTTTAGCAGCCAATTTGACAATATAAACACAAATATCGCTGATGAATTATTCACTCGCAAGTGAATAATTCAACCCCATTAAATCTGTATTCATGTGACATCTCACTTTACCCATTAGCTACAGATTGTTAACGCATGCACAAGTCGTGTTCAGTCATTGTCAACATTAATCGTGAAAAAAAGATGAACCATTTCGTTGACATACGATCCACAAAATAATCATTCCTATACAGGTAAAAAAAAATAACCATCTTTTTGTTGAACAATTATTATGAAATCTAACAGATCTATAAAGATCCAATTGCACGAGGTCGCAATCTATTTGTTTTTTAGATGATGTTCATATTGGGTTATTTTACCGTCGCCCTATCGATAGTTTATGAGATCGCGTCTAGACTTTTAAAAAATACACACGAACATTGATATATATATATTATTGAGTACATGCTTTGTTAACTGTTTATTTCAGACTTTTTATAATTTGAATAGTTTTAATCAAATAAGAGAATTCGAGTCAAATCTGTGATCAAATTTGACAGCTAGTAGCTCTTTAAGCCAGCAGATATGATACTGTTCATGCTTTTGGTAAGGTGAGTTTTATTCAACCAGGGATGTTTTGTATACAGTTGGATATAGTAAATACAGGGGAACGGATTAATTCTGCGCTTAAATGGGCTGAAATGTCTGTTGTAAAATGTCCCCATGTAGTAAATAAATTCGCTAAAATGTCCCCATGTAGTAAATAAATTCGCTAAAATGTCCTGCACCTGTCTGTTATATCCCATTTGTTAATACTTTGATGAACCGTAAGGTTCAATGATAAAGATTTTTTTAATTTGATTACTTAAAGATAAATTATTGAAAGTTATTGTTAAAGACAAAATTCAATGAATAAACAAATATTTTTACTACAGGATATATCATGTATAGTGTAACATGTTAATTGCATTTCTCTCCTCACCAAGACATATAAAATACAATGCATTGTTTTGGAAAATAATATTCTAAACTTGTATAATCTAGAAGATGTTTTCTTCATACAGATTACAAAAAAGGCCAAACGGTCAATCAAACTTATAAGATGAGAATAAACTGACAACAACATGGCCAAAAAAAGGAAAGAACCATATAAAAGACAAAACTCAACATAGAAAAACTAAAGATGGAGCAACCCGAACTCTACTGTCGATTTTCCGTGAACAAAACTGACGAACTATATAACAATAAGAAATTGTATCGTCAATGAACACTTAATAACTGATTGTAAAATGATAAATCAACAGTTTCAAACATCTGTAAAGGCATACATGAATCGGGAGGGAAATCAAATAACAAATTCAACACATAAAACGAGATATTGGTCTTAATTTTCTCCAGTTAACCACATGTTCACGAAAGTTTTAAATAAATTTAATGTGGATATCAAACATCTGACATTAACACAATTCTCCATTAATGAAAATGAAACATATTTCGGCCCTGGTCATTGCTCTTGTTCTTACGCTTTTAAAAACTAGCACATGTTCCCGTGAAGTTTTTAATTTATCACAATTAAAAGTGAATTATGTATTCAGAAATACAAGTATCAACTACAAATTAACCGCAATTGCTAGCAACAATTGCCATACTTTTTGAAACCTGAAAATGACCCATATTTGAATTGAAATAGAAGATAATATGTAACATGTCCCTTCCTTACAACCTTTTGTTCAATAATCACAAAAACAAGGTTACCCAGGTAAACACTTTTAATATCAAGTGCTCTTTATGAAAAATGCATTTCTAGCTTTTGACGTGTAAATGTATGTACAGCAAACACAAAAAGCTGATTCAATTGAATACAACCTAACATTAACTGGTAACAATATTGTTTGTCAAACGATGGCATATGTGTTGATAATTAGTCAGAAAAAATTCAAAAAGTTAAAAATCTCTGAAGTGATTGGTCATTTAGAAATATTACTATATATAGATTGTAGTTGTGAAAACTCTTGCCCTCCCAATTCTAATTCAATGTTTTACTGTTTTACCTTATCCATCCCCAGATATATAAAAACAGATACAAGCTATGCTATACAGATTTGTTTGGGATGGTAAAGGGGACAAAATTAAAAGAAATATACCTTAGCTGGATTTAGCAAATTTTTTAGGAATTTTGGTCCTCAATGCTCTTCAACTTCGTACTTTATTTGGCCTTTTTAACTGTTTTGGATTCGAGCGTCACTGATGAGTTTTTTGAAGACGAAACGCGCGTCTGGCGTATATACAAAATTTAGTTTTCGTATCTATGATGAGTTTATTTATATACTTATCTCAAATTACGAGGATGGTGGTGTAAACATGCCTGATATTGTATCCTTTATAAAATCACTTAAGCTATCCTGGGTTAAAAAAGTTTCAAACCCCATAAACTATTCATTGTGGAAGGAGTTATTGGCCAATCATCTTGTAATGAATAGCGGCGAAAATATTTGGCATTTAACAAAATCAGTACTCAATAAGATTAAAAATTACACTTTTTGGCAAAATGTAATTTTGTCATGGGCCTCACTGTGTGAACCTCTGACCACAGCCCCAAGTGGCATCTTGTCTCAACCATTGTTTTTAAATGAAAATATTATGATTGATGGAAGAACAGCTTTTTATAATAGTTGGATAAAGAATAATATATTTTGCATAAATTATCTCAGTAAGGAAAATGGGGAATTTGACAATTATGATGAATTTATTAGAAATTATAATATAAAAACAACTTTCCTACAGTTCTATGGACTAACCTTTGCACTTCCAAAGGAATGGAAACATGTTATTCATTCAAAAGTTTTTTTCTTCAAACTAACTGCTGTCGGTCACAAAATTGTAACCGCCATTAAAACAGTGGATAAAGTATCGAAACATGTTTATAAAAAATTTCTAGATTAAATAAAGGAAACCCCACCTCGTATACAAGAGCAATGGAAAATGGAATTGGGAATAGATATCGTGAACGAAGAATGAAGTTTCTTTTTTAGTCTTTCTTTAATGATTACCGAAGATCCCACATTAAGGGTATTTCAATACAGATTACTCCATAGAATTCGAGGAACAAATACTTTACTTATGAAATGTAAATATAGTGAAACAGAATTGTGTACTTTTTGTACAGAAACTAAAGAAACATATATACATTTCTTTTTTTAATGTAGATATGTTCGAAAATCCTGGCTTAATTTTTTTCAAAAGTTGGAAGAAGTGTGTAAAATAAGTTTTCACCCAACCTTATCAAGTATTATCTTGGGTGTAAAATATCATGTATTTAAAGATATTCTTAATACATGTATTCTCATATTGAAGAGATATGTTTACTTATGTAGAATAAGATTTACAGTCCCATCTGTTGCTGAAGCAATATAATGGCTAAGATATTAATATAGGATTGACATGGTCTCTATGAATTTGTACTCTGTCAATAAAGCAAAAAAATTAAAAGAAAAATGGTCAAATATTGATAATATTATAAAGAAATAGAGCTCAATGAAGATGTATTCTGTACTGTATAATTGACTTAGTATTGTATAATTTATAACAATTATGGTTAACCATATATTTATGAGTTATTACAAAATTATTATTTGTACGTCTTTACTTGTAGATGAGACTTGAGATTGATATGAAAATAATAAAAATATATATTACAAAAAACATAATCT
Organism: Mytilus edulis; assembly: GCF_963676685.1. Lineage (NCBI taxonomy): Eukaryota > Metazoa > Mollusca > Bivalvia > Mytilida > Mytilidae > Mytilus > Mytilus edulis. The sequence goes on along the minus strand of NC_092351.1, from coordinate 11,513,295 downwards.
GGTAGATTAGTTAATAATTTTTATCGATACAACTTTCCATAAACTATATTAAGTTTTTCTTACCTAGCGTTAATACTATATCAAATTGTATTAATATAGCCACAAAGAACATAAATTTGCCCTCCATAGCACTTTGCAGTCCTTCGTTAGTCCTTCGTCTATTTTTTCAAGTTTTAATTTATGTAAATGTTGCACGCTTATGCATTCTGAGATGTAGGTAGCTAATGATTATCAATGCATTGGTTCTCTTTCAATACAACGACAATAAATCGAAACCATTCTTAACATGACACGTGGGTTGCAGCTGTGCATTAAAAATTATATGTTTTCTATATAAAATGGTCATTCAATAGAGCTATGATACGAATAGAACAAATAAGTCATAATTATATACCATTTATTGTTAACGGGGTAAGTAAAGGTAATGACAAAATACCCCTTCAAATGAAAAATTCCTCTTTAAAATGAACGAATTATTCATAAAGACTTTGAAAACTAAAGGTTCTTCATAACATGCGGGAATGCAATTCAAAAGTATATTGTAAATCAAGACATATTTTTTTCAGATATTGCAAGTTAACTTTTTCCAAACTTTGCATTGAAGGACAAAAGTACGGATTTCTAATTAAAGAAATACGCATATACTTTATTAAGAATTAACTTTGCATCAAGAATGTTCATTTTCTTCGATTTTGCTTATTATCAAACTTAAGCCAAGATCTAAAACAACAACTTAATTTACCTTTCTTTGTAGGTATTTGTTATAAGGTTTAGTGGACAGTTACACGCGATGACGTGGAAACCAAAAACATATGAATTTGTTTTATTCGTATCATAGCTCTATTGAATGACCATTTTATATAGAAAACATATAATTTTTAATGCACAGCTGCAACCCACGTGTCATGTTAAGAATGGTTTCGATTTATTGTCGTTGTATTGAAAGAGAACCAATGCATTGATAATCATTAGCTACCTACATCTCAGAATGCATAAGCGTGCAACATTTACATAATCTTCAGTTTCAAAATAACCAGCTTTTCATAACACTAGTATATATTGATAGGGGTATAATAAAGGAACCAAAATAGCGAAACAAAATATATTGGTCCATCTGCTTTTTTGTTTAGATATTAGCCTTTGAACTTTTGCAGGAAAATGTTCTCTCTTGACTTTTCAAAGCTTTATGATTGACAAGTTAAAGCTCTCAAAAACTTAAAAAATAACAACGATGGTATAAGACTTTTACAGATAGCTTATAATCATACATATAAAAGATGTATAAAAAGAAAAATGGGGACAATTTGTTTAAGGCATTCAAATGGATAAAACTAGAGGATTCCGAAAATTTGACAAAAATACCAAAACATGACAAGCAAACATCCTAAGGCTATCATTTATTTTTACATTCACTTTACTTAAAATAATTTATGGAAAATTTGCTTCACCTCTTGAGAAATAACAAGAGGATAATGGTCTGTAAATTGCATTCTCGGAATTTTATTCAGTTTGTGATTTAATCGCTCCGGTCTACGTACCAATTACCTCTTGAAAAACTATGTTTTACCCTATAATTAAAAGTGATTTTCTAGCAAGAAATAGTGATTATTAATATTATGCTTATGAGTTCTTGATAAAATCTGTTTTACGCTCGATCATATTGAGGTTATATATAATCCTGAAGAAATGGTATTTGCCTTGATAACAAATATCCATGTTAATCTTTTACTTTTACTCAAATGTCTACAGTTGAAATCTTATATTTATAAGAATCAAAGAAATTAATGGTTGTGCCTGATCACTCATAGGAATATTATTTTAAAGAAAATTAAGAGAATGCGATCTTTGCGTCTTTGTTTTTCCCGTTTGAATTCATTTGCAACGACAGTGTGCTATGATATTTAGGATGAGCTCAATATTGTAGTTCGAACGACGATCTTTAATTGCTAAAATCTACATAATTTTGACTTTGGAGTAAACTTGTTATTCATTCAACAACACTGTATGTTTTAGTATGTCAATCAACGTCGAGAGGTCAAAACAATGATTATGTAAGTCTATACCGTCACTATATAGACAAATAAACTGCTTCGATTGCAGACTGAATTGACCTATCGAGGCTGTTATATGGCAATACTCGATCTCACGATGATATATATCAACCTTGTGTTCGAGAACGAATTCATCCCAATTCTCGAATTTGAACAAATATGAATTCATTATTTATACAGATACATTTGTAAAATTGTGTCATCCAATCAATTAAGACACAAAATATAATATAATCATTCACGAACTGGTGGAGAAAAATTTGCATGTTAAGCACTCAATTGACTCTTTAAAGATCAAAATTGAAGGAATTATTCTAACACGAAGAACTGTTATCGATGTATCCTTGACGACATTTCCAGCATACATACATTTAGTGTTATAAAAACATAAGAGTTGCATTAGAGTTGTATCGATTGTTAAAATCTAAATCAATAGAAATATTTTTTTTAAGAATTACCAACATCGTCCAATCACAACATATATTCTTAAATTAATCTTCGAATGGATTACAAAATATGAGAACTGAAAACTTAAACATATTTCAAAATGATATTGATTTGAAATCTGGGTAACGGTTAATGTTGTAGCTAATTCAATAATTTTCTTCCTATAATAATTACTTATTACTTAATAATAGTCTCTTACCATTGTTCTTTCTTTAACAAGAAGGGCTAAAGATACCAGTGGGACATTTTAACTAAACAATCGAAAATATACTGCAAACGCCATGGCTGATAAAGAAAAGACAAACAGACCAACAACAGTGCACTAACAACAACTGAGGAAAATGAAAACCAAGCAACACGAGCCTGGCAAAAAAAACGAGGTTGATCTCAGGTGCTCCGGAATAGTAAGCATATCCTGCTCCACGTGTGATTATGTCATAAATGGAAGAGGTTACTAGGCTACTACTTTTAGTTCAATAATACGTAAAAATGTTTGTACACCAACATTGTCTGGCACGGCATGTCTATTTCTATATTAGTAGATTTCTAAATTGCACTTCTCTTCTCTATAGAAATTTTCGTGTTCATGTTTCTAAAAAGAAAATAGGAATATTATTTTTTTTTTTCTACAAGGAACCTGTGGATACATCTTTTAACTTTTCCATGCAGCTTATCTGAATTTGATGACACTGAACGTTTAACTACTATTGCATATATGCTAAATTCGGAAAATGATTGATTGATTGATTGATGATTGCTTAACACTCAGTGGAAATTATTTCATGCATGTTTATAAAGACGACCAGAAATTTCAAAGTTTTAAATAAATATATTGAGATTAATATTATTGCCATATAGACCAGAGAATTATAAGCTGCTCTTCCGAATTTTGTAATGTTATTCCCGACACTGTCATCGCATGATTTCGCGCATGGTAAAGAGCGTGAAATACCTAAATCTGAAGCTTTATCCACAAGTGACATATTTTGCCGGTTCTTTTTGTCGATCCTGATTATTACTTGTGGTAGCTTGAAATGTTAAAACCATCAGCACATCTAACAACATAGATTTTTATTCCAATTTCATATCCAAGTGGCAACTTTCATTTTCTTTAACAGAATCTCAGTAAGAATGTCATTTTACATATTTTTTCAACCATGATTAATTTGTTTTACAAATATTAAGGGAGGAAAGCTGGAGTGAAAATTGCCGCTTTGACAGATTTTTGTTATGTATAAACGTGTATGCTTTCTATAAAACAATCTTCGTTGCATCAATCTCGATCTTAAAAATTGTAAATTTTTCCTCTTGCAGATAACTGCTCCTCCAGCAAAATACTATCAATCTTTAACATTAGAATTTCATCTCCTTTGGTGCAATTTTTTTAATTCAGTATTCGTATGACACTCAACAATGGACAGTCCAAGAGGAGTAAGCATTTTAGTTATATGAATACCTCCTAAGACAAGGTATCACAATCGAAACTGGGTGACTATTCTGATATATAAAGATCTAAGACTGTTAAAACATGTAACAAAATAATTTATACTTAGACATATCGTATCGGGCAACCATAATTTGGTTTTGTTCATAAAACGCTACATTTTCAGTTAAAATATTCTTTCCGATCTTATGTTTTTACTCATGATATTGTAATATATTTACGTGTAATGTTAATAGCAATATGGTTATACATGTTAGTACATCTGAACATTTAAATTATTCGAAATAAAATAAAAGTATCCAAAAAATAAATTAGCTGAGCTGTATTTTCCCAAAAGTTAAATGAGTTTTATCAGTGCTCTGCAATTTTGTTCGCTTCAACTTGTTCATTCGATCTTCACTTGTGATCTTGTGATCTTGTAAACGCACGTCCGGTGTTTAGTTTTAATCCTAGTACATTTATATTTGATAAGTTTATCTGATATGGAGGAGAATATATTATTTATTAACTTTATTTTGGTGCACAAAAGCTATCAAACTGCCTTTGTTCAAATTATCGAACTTGCGTCAAAGTATAGATAACCCTTTTATTTTCGTCAGCACAATTTTAACAAATTTCATGTTTATGACTTTCAAAACAAAAGGTAGAAAAATTGATATCGATTGAACTTGATTGCATTTTTTTTTATGTCATTCAAAAATAGATTTGAAAAAAACCAAGTATATTGGATTTAGAGAACATTTGTGAAATAAATATGTAAACTCTAAGAAATCGTGGCTACGAGTTCATACATCGCACACAGAAAAAGGACGCCATACGTTTTGAGAAAAAGTTCAAATTGAGTTATCGAACTTTTTCCAGATTAAAAATTAATTGAAAAATTTAATAAAATTTGAAACATGTTATGATGCCTAATAAATTTGGAGTAAACTAACATGAAATATTGTCGTTACGTTACTTAAATAATGGGTACGCATCTTTTTTTTTGTATCTATACACACAAACGTTCAAAACCTCTAAACGAATCAAACATTTCTTTTATTAAGATAGTTAATCTACAATTAGAGAAAAATAAGTTTAATATACTTTATTTCAGAAAATGTAAAAAAATGAAAAAAATATGATAGTTTCCTAGTCACAAAAACGTGTTAGAGTGACAAACATAACATATTATTTGTAAATATATGAAAACTGTAAATACGACTATCGTACTAAAGATAACACGTTCTATATGTTCCATATCTTAAGATACAATACTAAAGGGAGGTTTTTCATACAAGGAACATTAATTAGCGCATATGAACATTAAAAAAATTAAAATACAATCTCTGAATTATCACTGCTGCGTATTTACACATTACAGACAGCCAAGTGGACGCTGAACGTTAGGAAGGTGTTTACTATTGGACGGTTGAAGTTCGCATTGAGGGATGACCATACTTATATTCTCAATTCTTCATTTTGATTAAAGGTGAAAAAAAGTTAGAAATGTTTGACTGCTTACCAGAAACAATGCGTGGTTGATTTGTTAATTAGTTAAATGGTGTTACGTGCTAGTATAGCACTAAGGCAAACAAATGCAAGTCAGGAGCCTGTACTTCAGGGGTTGTCGTTTGTTTATGTGTTACATATTTGTTTTTCGTTCATTTTTTTATATAAATAAGGCCATTAATTTTCTCGTTTGAATTGTTTTACATTGTCATATCGGGGCCTTTAATAGCTGACTATGCGGTATGGGCTTTGCTCATTGTTGAAGGTCGTACGGTGACATATAATTGTGAATGTCTGTGTCATTTTGGTCTCTTGTGGACAGTTGTCTCATTGGCAGTCATACCACAACTTCTTTTTTATATACAAGATTGAATAAAATAGTCTTAGACTGTAATGTAAAGTTGGTAAAATCGAACATTTAAAAAGGACAAAAACGTTATGAATGGTGGATCCAATGAAGAGGGATTTCTGCTTTAAACCAATACAAGATCGTAAAGAAAATGAACCACATCATGCATTCAAACGTTTTTACAATTAGGAAACTAAACAGGTCTATATCTCATATGATTACATGTGATTTGAAAACCAGCACTCGGAGTATGGTATTTAATTGTATATTATACTTCTGCAAATGGTAATATAATGGCCAATTACCGACTGTGGCGGATATTTTATAACAATTGATCTGTTGTGTTTTTTGTTTTGTTTTTTCATTTGTCCTAATAATGATATTAGTTGTTCGTAATTCCTATGTATAAAATGCAGCTCGACGCATTAAGCTGTGATTCATATCTAACGAAGATTTCAAAATTTAGATACACGTACTAGTCATAATTTCATTTGTATAAAACAGATGTGATTGGAAAACAAACTTCGTTTCTGTATTTCATATTTAGTATTTGTTTTTTTTTGTACAGTTTGTTTGTGTGATGTGCTGTTGCACAGCTGTCCTATATAAGGTGGCGGTAAACGCGTGTAACCCCGCAGCATTTTGTATATGCATGTCTTAAGTCAGGAGTCTGTTATTCAGTGGTAGTCGTTTGTTGTTTGTTACATGTTTGCTTCTCTTTCATTTTTGGATTCATAAGTTAGACTATTAGTTTTATTGTTTAAATTGGTTTTTTTTTTTCCTTTTTCATTTAGGAGCCTTTTATGGCTTAGTACGCGGAATGGGCCTTGCTCAGTTTTGGAGTCTGTGCGACAAATTGATATTAATTTCAGTGTCATTTGGCCCCCGGTGAAGATTTGTCTCATTGGCATTTATATCACACTTTTTTTTTAATCCCAACAGCATGCACGTCTATAATTCATTTTTTATATTGAGGTTATATAATATCAAAAGTATTCTCATTGTTTCACTAGTTTCCTGTTGATCTTGTTTGCTGTTTTTTTCGAATTTCGTTTAAGAACTTTTTCCGTTTGACCTGTATATTTCAAGTTTTATAAGGTCGAGTAATACAATTAGGCACACTACAATAATCAGGAAAATGGCCGCCGCTATTCCGATTTTTTTGGGTGATGTTCTGTTATCACCAGCGCTGTTTAACTTTCTCAGTGATGAAGTGAGAATTGACCTCCGCACTCTAAGTTCTCTTTTAATATCCTCGAACTCTTCTGACATGATAATCTGTAACTCCTCTTTTGAATAATTAGAAGACAAGGTGAATGTTAAACTATCACAAGGGCACTGACAGATACCTTGACAAAGAAATAAAAGTAATATTTGCATTATTGTATAAGTTATAAAGCGAAAACAAATTTAGGCTTTATACGAATTCATGAAATTGAAATTGAATAACTTATATCAAAAGATTTAAACAGTCGGTGGTATGTGCACGAGAGGGTGATATTGCTTTACATGTTAAGTCTTTATATTAATAACGGAAATCATTTGAGACGGCACATACAAGTAACAAGATTCCTTGGAGTCTGAAAAATTACTAGATACATTTAGTAGAGACATGGAATGTTATTATAGATGTTCTATTTAAAATCATTTCATTTATTATAATTGTTAAATTACATAGTTTATTTATATTTTCTGGTGTATTTTTTATAAAATTTATTCACCTCGTTCTGTGTGGGAGCAAGGAATTGTATATTTAAAAGGAATGGAAACGCGGCCGACTTCAAAGAAAATATTATGATGCATCTCTTGCTTTGACCGGGTGTTAATTACACCCCATCGCTCTAACTGGCTCATTACTTATCTGGTAGAAGTTATAGAACGTGGTCATTTAATCTGACACTAGTTATCTAACTTGACAATGATATTTTTTTTTCTTAGGCATGTTTCTGTAATAAAAAATAATGAACTAAAATCCTTCTGAGGGGCATTCAATTTGCTTGGTGTAAAATAAATCATAAATGGTTTTTTTGAGAAGATAATTCGAAATACATATTTTATTGTAGAAGTGGTAGTTGCGTTGTGCAGTACGAACGTTGTATAGTAGGTGATAAATTATGAAACCAAAAATAAATGAATCCAAGAAAAAAATATAACAATACAACCACATGCAAAGTTACTTATAAAGAAAACTTTTTATTCTATTTTCATTTTATCTTGATCTTTCATGAAGGTATGTCACAATCAAATGATATCGGACATTTTACGAGTTTTAAATAGTTTTCATGCAAAATAAAGGAAATTTTAAAAATGTAGCTAAATGACTTCAATTGTGAAATATGACTGATAAAGAAAGAAGTTAATAAATCATTATGAAGGGAAGAAAAAAGTAAACAACTGCAGTATATTATCTAGATAAAAGAACTTAGATTACAGGTGTTATGATAAACCATGGCATGCGGGATGTTCCAATTTGCAGGTATAACATTTCATGTATCAATGATAAGCTAATTTGTGTCTTACTTACTTAAGATGTTAAAAATTAATAACGCCGAAATCACCTGTTAATTAATGCTAAATTATGCTGAAATGCAATACATTTTTTAATTAGAAACAGTTAAAACTTTCCCACATTCGCATTTTATGTATTTTAACACCAAAGGAATACTTTTGCGACCTATAGACTACTGCTCTGCGAGAAAAAAAGAAGGAACAGTTTTGCTGTTGCGTATGGTAATTTGCGACAACGCTTAATAATGGCAAACTGCATTACCAAACAACGATTTAGTATATAAAAAAAGTATTTCCAAAAAAATTAATGAATAACATCGTACATGTCGTATATAAAAAGGCACAATCAATCCCAATCGTAAGTCTTTGTATATATTTCTTGTCTGTTATTTCCAACTTCGTCGGTGTCGAACTTGACTGAACAAAATGGCGTCAATGTGAACTATAAACATGGAGTTTTGAAAAATCATAGCAAATTCATTTTTATCACCATTTTCATAAAACCAACACCCTTTGATAGAAAAAAGATTAAGCTTTAAAATTGTATGTCAATGTCACATCTATTTCAAGCAGTTATTTAACTCATACCAAAATACAAAGTGTCGATGTATTTGTTGACGCACAACTTCAAATTTTCAACATGTTTCGAATTAAAATAATTTACATAGTACCAATTATATTTAGCATTCATAATTTAGACCAAACTGTAAGAAAATATTTCTTCTTTAAAGTGATATCTCATTTTCTCACTTTTTTTCTACTTTTCAATATTATAAAGAAATCGTAGTGCACTCCCAGATTGATATACATATTTTGACAGAATAATGAAACTCAAAACAGATATTTCGAAAAATTGTAGAAAACTCCGAAAAGTTACAAGAAAAAGAGCTTAACGATAGAATAAGATTTCAGCTTCATAATGATATCAACTGTTTTATTTTGCGTTTCGTATTTGTCGAGTTTTTAAAAAACAATCAAAACACCGTATTTTTTGTTTTGTAATCCGGATGAAACTCTCTCAAGTTTCAAGACAGAGATCTATTCTAATGAGAATTTACTGATACAATATTACAAACCGATGTTTAATGAGGCATTAAAATGATACCTAAGGCCTTTCCGTTTTCAAGGAATAAAAGTTTATTCTTGATTTCGGCTTTATCTCTCATTTATATAGTCTCAAGCAAGATGACCCCGTGAATTTAAAGACCGATCTATATGACAGGAAATGGACCACCGTCATGATTTTTTATATTATTCATCATACTTCCGCCTGAGCCAGACATGGATTATAGCTCTGCGGGTATCCCGATTGATCTCGAGCCGCGTTTCCATTCCTTTTAAATATACAATTCCTTGGTGGGAGAGAGGGGATTAAAAAATATCAATCAAGCAAGTGCTGTCTACATTACAGTTTCATAATCAATTCAATACCACATACATTTGTCCTCAATGGTACTATCCAAACCTATCGAAATGTTAAAGCACTTTATTCCCGGGAGTATTGCATGACAACTTTAATATGCCATTAGTCTTCTTTGTTTTAGCCTCTAAATCCGATATTTTGTGGCTATTGACATATTTTTTTTTATTTCAAAAGGGGACTGTATCTGTTTTATTATCATATATATACCAAATATAACGAAGCAACGACTCTATGGTTTCTATCCGTCAGTCAATAGTTTCGAGTGACAAATCAATAAAATTAATGCATAATGAATATATAGCAACATTTCTCTGTGCAAAAGAAATTATTGCGATGTGTATTTAAAATCGAATTAATTAACGCCATATTTTATGTTTAGATTCTTATCCTGACGTTATATTGTACTTTATTCCAACATAGCAATGGTTAAAAAAAAGTCATTGAAACTTAACAACGTAAGCCCCTGACACTCTAGATCATGACCAAAAGGTTTTCACTACTATCTATGAAAAAGTATGATCGCAGAGAGATTGTGGTATGGTCGGCATGATTTTCAAAGTTTATACCACGTCTTTGTTATGATCCTTCTTCAATACAATTAGCATTAATTTCATTTGAATATTTTTTCTCTTCATTACAAATGATATTGGGTTTACTAGTTTATGCTTTCAACCAACCGTTGCAAGTAATTATTGCACGAAAGTTTATATTTACGATTTATTTCACCTTTAACTGCACAGAAAAAAAGATAAAGTATAGATTTTGGGTTGTTTATCATCTTAATAACGTATTATAGTATTCTTTAATTTATCTTTACGAATGTTACTTTTCTTGTTCTGTCTGTTTTTGGTGATACCCATTTGACGTACTTATACATACCTTCATTGTATTAATGTTCTATGATAATTTAAGTATTCTTGTCTTTCGTTTCTGATAATGTACTATGTCTATCTGCCTTTTTGTGTTTCATTTATACATATGACATGGCTCTGTACTTAAACATACCGTCATTGTGCTATTGCAATTTTTTGTATTCTTGTCTCTTTAATATTGCTTTAAATGTACTCGCCTTCAAATGTTACTGTTTAAACTTAACAGATTTATTGTATATCCTTTTCATAATGTACGTAATATAATTGCTGTCATCTTGGAATTTTGTTTATTGTATAAATTGGGAGAGAATTATATGAAGTGTTTCCAATCATATGGTTAATTAATACAATTTTATATGTTTAAAGTTAACTTGTGTGGACCAGATAGCTAAAGCTTGAGGTTTTACCAATAATAATCTTAAAGGTCATACAAATCTAGCAATATAATTTGTTAATTAAAAGCGACCGCGTTGAGACCCTATATTTTTTTTATTTAACCAATGGGTTAGTGGGCGTGTTTTCATTCAATACTTGGTTCGAAGCAATAAAATGACTTTTGGAAAAAATATTCAGTTGCCAGACAGTATAAATAATATGTATATCATTATCTGGAATTTATATTATCATGTAAAACGTAAAAAAAAAAATACCACAACATAAATACGCTCGTTTATATATAGTGATTGTATCAACTGTATACTGTTGTCTTAGGTCAACTGTCCACCAATTAAATTGTTCATAGAGTGCCGTAAGACTACATGAAGCTTCTTGCGCTATATATTGTTGTCTGTCACCACCAAAAGCGACTCAGGGTAAATACTTAATAGCGGGACCGATCTTAAAACTATGTCTGCAGTCTTTGTTCAGTGCTAAATTGATATGTCCTAGAATATAACAAAAACCACACAGATAGCTGTTAATTCAAATGTATTTCTTTTTTTGTGTAATAATTAAAGTACTTCGATATGTTCGAGAAAACTCGTATTTGTCAATATTTCGTTTATACTAATTTTAGTTAGAAAATGTTATCTAATTATTAAAACCGTAAATTATTAGAAATATAAACTTTAAGGCTCAAAGATTCCGGTATTGCTCACCTTGCAAAATTTAAGTGCAACAGGAATATGTGTGTTGAATGGATAGTTTGTTGGTAAAAGTCTTGCCTTACTGATCATTTTCTGAACAGTATTTTTTTTCTATTTACAATTCACTGTTTACGTGTGATTAGACAAAATCACAAACAGATGCGGAAAATCTCATCTAAGGGGTGAAAAAACAAACTCAAAACTTTTAATTGCATACCGTTGCGACTTCAATTACTATTGTTTCTCGTAAAAACGTAAAATCATTACACAAATTGTCATAAAAGACAAAATAGTTCAATTAAGGAGTTTACGGATGATTTTATCAAACTGACTGTAAATCTTTGATTACTGATTATGTTGCTGTTCAAAGTGTTCTTATCTGTTATATATATATCGACTTTAAGTTCATAACAAAAGCACAAAGAATGGTAATAAACATAATATAAGACAATTACTATTACATGTATAAGGAGTCATCAGACCATTTTAGTCGGGTTTATTCATTTAGAAGATTTGCTGTTGCTGATAATTTTATAAGTAACTTGAACCTTCTATATTTTCTCGTTTTAGTTTTCATAAAGACATATACAATAGGTAAAACTACCATCTAGGACACTCCTTGAAAAAAAGTCGTCTAGCAGTTTTGGTCGAAATAGATATATGTAGTGGGTAGATTTTGACATACTGAACCTTTCTGTCCTACGAGATGTTAAGCTTCATAGAATAGCCACTGTCCATATAGTCATGTGTGCTGAGATAGTTATTTGATGGTTTCTAAAAGTAACGTACGTCCATATAATTATGTGTGCTGAGAGAGTAAGTTGATGGTTACTTAAAGTAGAAATTGATTTTGTATAAATAAAACTTTTATTATATGAAGCAACTTTTGATTATTTTTAGTTTAATCAACTTGTGCACTGATTTGCATCACACTTTTGGGGAAGGTGTGATTAATAGTATGATAATAAAATTTTCAAGAATACCAGCATGCTGTTGTGAGTACTTGTATAAAAGGGAACTTCTGAGACATCATGCGTCATCATACGACCTTATGCATTAGTTAAAAATTAGTATGCAAAATTCAGGTCACATGCATATGGTTTTCATGCAGTTAAAGCAAAGGTAAAATATTTAGAGATCTGAGAAAATTGAAAAAAGTTGTTGAATATAAATGGATTTTGAATTGGTATGTGACGACTTCAATGGAGATGCAGTGGGGAAAACAACAATTGATATTTACATTCTTTACTTAATCTGATTTTATTTGGCTTGTCCCAGACTTTGTGTACATGTAAAATAGACCGACAGTTGTTTTCCTAACGTATATGTGTTTGAGCTTTTAAATGTGCAAATTTGATGGAGGACTTTCCATTTTGATTTGTCCTTGGAGTTTTGTATTTATGAATATTTTGTTTCAAATTAGCTGTTATACCATCTGCATGAATTTAATATAAATTAATATTAAGATTGTTGTTATATTTTTTAATAACATAGACGTACAGTGCAGTTCTCATATATATCCAAGAGCTCCATGCATACTTCTTTCATGATTTTATAATATCGGTTACACATGCAGTAAACATATGAAATGGCTTGTCGGCGATGGCATATGTAGACGCAATATTTGGTGTAAATAACAGTTTGTTAACAAACATCGATAGAAAATGACATTGATGTTAAACAGACCTTGCAGGACCGACTAACATTTTCCCCGTGATTCTAGTATTTTCTCCTTTATTTTTATTTACATCACTTTTCACATTGGAAGACTAGCATATTTCTAAAAAAAAATCCATAATGTGTATATTAGTTTCAGAAACGAATTGAATGTATAAATGTTGATATTTGTTAATCGAAAAGGATTCAATTTGTCGTGCTTTGTAGTTTTAGCGGATGTATGGTACTGAGATACTGCCATTTAAAGTTTGATTCCGGTGCGGCCAGTTTTTAAACCCTTCCGTCCGACAAAACAATTTTTACATTTTTCTACAGTATGGCCTGTTTCTTTTAAGTTGGTAATCTAATATGCATGTGCGTGCATATTGAAAATTAGTTTTGTGTTTGTTACTTCAAGTTGTCTAGCTAGACACATGAAGCTGTTAAACAGTATGTTTTTGTGTTTCTTTGTCAGATAATTTGTTTCATATACAGGTATTGTTAGGTTTTGTTTGGTAAAGGGTATAGGTTCGTCGGTATTTATCATTTGAACATTTTTTAAAAAATTGTTGCAGTCGTGGTATGAATGCGATATGTTCGGATTATATAATACATGCATGTAAAGCGGCTCAGTGTAGACATTTATACTATTTACCTTTAAACTAAATAGGATGGTACATACATAAACAAGGGACTATCACAGGCAAATTTTGTTCACGTAAATTTCAACTAAGATTCACCTCAAACGAGCTTTTACATGAAACTCACATAAAATTGAATTGAGATTTTACGTGAAATTCACGTGAATTGAGATTTTATGTGAAATTCACGTGAATTTATTGGGACATTTTTCACGTGAATAAAACATGAATATTTTCACGTGAATTTCACGTGAAATAGAATTTCTCAAATTAAATTAAGAGTCCCAGGGAATATATGATACATATAATACAAGGCATGAGATGTTGACAAAATGTTTGATTATCAGATAATTTGTTATAACTTAAGACACCACTTATATTTTTTCAGGTGAAATTCATGTGAATTTTTTAACATCAAACTCGTGTGAAAATCACATGAAAATTTAATGTGAATTCACGTGAAATCACTTTACGTGAAATTAACGTGAAATTTTAACGTGAATTTCTCGTGAAATTTACGTGAAATTAATGTGAAGTTCACTTAAGCAAAATTTGCCTGTGTACTATCAGTTACTGACATGCCATCTCCAGACCATATTTATACTGATGAAATATTATGTGTCGTCATATGACAAACAATTACAATTCCTCACTTTAGGAGTTTATTATGATACCATTATAACATATATACAAAAAGAACATAGCCCGTATCATGCCAACAACTAGTTGAAACAATCAAAATGTCTACATGTTCAATTCTTTTATCAAATATTTTGACTACATCAAATAGCGTAAAATGTTTATTGTATTTATCTTGTTATCAACAAACATAAAATTCGATGCATATTTGTATCTTTTTTAGAAACAATATTCATGACTTGTATAATCTAGAAGACGTTTTCTTCGTAGTGATTAAAAATGAGAGGCACAAAATGCAAATACATATTGAAACTAGTAAGACTAAAACAAACTGAAAAGGCAACTGCAAAAAAAAAAGAACCATGCACGAGACAAAACACTACATAGAAACATTAAAGACGAAGAAACCCGAACCTCACTGTCGATTCTCCGCGAACAAAAATTTGGAGAACTACATAACCGTGAGAAGTTATAAACTTTGCTAAATATTGCTGAAATGCATTGACAACTGTGGACGACAGAACATTACCAAGCAGAGTAATTAACTGCCATTATCACTTTCTATTAACTAGTATATTAAATATAACACTTACCCTGCGCTAATAGCGTATTCAATTGTATTAATATGGCTACAATGAACATGAATATGCCCTCTATAGCACTTTGCATTCGTTCGATCATGCATTTACTTATATCATGCTATATCATTTTAAGATGTAAGCAGCATTATATGCGTTGCTTCTCTTTTATATAAAGTTGGAAGTGTGTGAACCAGTCAAATATCATGATAAGAAAATCGATAACTTTAAAATGATACTAAAAATTCAAGAAAATTTCATATAGTTGTTTTTCAATAGAACTATCATACAAAAAATACCTATACGTCATAATAATGTACCATTAAAAGTGAACAGATCTATTAAGCAAGATCCGCCTCCAAATGAAAATGTCAGTCTAAGGCCGTGTTCACATTGACCTAAACTCGGTGTTGTGTTAGTGTAACTCACACGTACATTAAACAAAATTACGTTCCCATTGATAAAACTCGATGTTTTCATGTAGTTTAAATCATGTTTTGTCCACATGAAGTGGATAGGCAATGTAGGACTTGTGTAGGTTAAGTGTACACAAAACTATGCATTTAGAACATTAATTTTACCATGCATATTTAAAGACGAAACGATGTTTGACTACAATTGATATTTATAACAATTATAAATAAAGTTCTTTACAGAAATATTTGTATTAACTTCATATATTTATTTTTTTATGAAAAACACTTAACGAAGCCTTATTAACCCCTTATCAAGACTCAAAGCATCATCATGTCCGAACAAATAATTCATTTGAAAAGGTCTTCCCGAATCGACTGGACGTACACAGAAATATTTGCCCAAAAACACAATGATGCAGCGTACGTTTTCTATTGCGTAATCGAGTCATCTTTAGAATCTTTAAACTACTGCAAATCATCAAAATGGCTTTCATAAAGGAGCAACCACTTAACTAATAAAAGGGGGGTTTCTGAGTCAGATTGTTTTTGAGCTAACATTTTTATTCAGTTTTATTCGTTGCTAGCAATTAACACTATAATGTATGGAGAAGCTCTGGATTCAGAATATTTTTTTAATCATCTGTATGACCAGAATATATATTTTTTTTTTATCAAATTGGGGATCAAAATATTTTCACAGAAAAATCCAACCCCCCCTTTTTTTAAGTCAAATGGTCGTTCCTTAACTGTTAGAAAAGTTGTCTTACAAATTTGCATTCTGTTCTACGTAATGAACATTTAAATGACATACAGTTTACAAGTGTGAACACATTTTATGTACAGGTAATCAAACAAGGTGTATAGATGTGAACAAATTTTATGTGAAACAAGTGTACACTACACTAAACTAAATATAAACATGTTTACTGTACATGGTGTTTGGTGTGAACACGACCTAACAAACGTGATATAATTTAAATGCCTGCATGTAATTGTTGAGATTTATTCAGTACCACATACATAGCGACTGAAGACATTTTAGGGGAAAAATTGAAATTAATTTATGCAAAACATTGCTTTGAAGGACTAAAACAGTTTTGATTTCTTAAAAATAATAAACATATGTATACTTCTATAACAAAGAGGTCTAATTTGTTAGTTGGCATGACGTAAAAACAACGAATCAAATAATTCATTTTATATATAACTTATATAGGACAATGGTGTTGATTCAAAATTACAAATATATATACAACATTCCACAATAATTTCGGTAATAAAATGTATCGACAAGATTAATGTATTCCTATTAGGCCCAATATCAACCTTTTGATAGCAGACTTTTCTGTTCTTGTACTGTTTATGAATCACAGCTTATGACTAAACTTCGTAAAAACTTATATTAAGCGTTTAATTGATAAATTCAAAATCATATATCTTGGTGATATTTGTTTCGTTAAATAAGTATACTGTCGACTTTTACCCGGAGGAACTTGATTCAAATAAATTTCATATGCACTAATATAATTGTCCTTTTTTAGCTGTAGATATTGATTTTTTTGGGGGCGATTTTGTTTACCTAATTGATGGTTTTTCCTATTTAGGATAGTGATGTTCCTTTGGCACTATCTAACGTAGTTAACATTGCACAACTGGTTTGCTATGCCCGTGTCTGTGGTGTTGTTATATTGTTTTTATTGGTTTAAATATTGATTTTGCTATTAGTAAATTAAAACCAAACTTACTTATTGGTATATAAATACAAATATGCACAGTTATGGATTTACGATCTGTCGATATCTGTATTTTGGCATTGCACTAGGAAATGTTTTTACTTGACTATTAATGGCGTCTTTACACTTAAGTCATTGTATATCTGCTAATTGATACTTTAGTTTTAAACATGTTTTCTCACTAGTTATAGGCCTCGAAATAGTTGTCATTAACTGCGAGTACTATCAGATCTGAACCTACAATCTAGTGTATTTTTTTTTTATGTAAGTATGTATAAATACCCGGCCACGCCCAGTTTGTTTGCTGTTAGGTGAATGGTTGTGATCCTGCTAACATGTTTAACCTAGCCACATTACGTATGTGCCTATCTAAACCTGTAGCTTATTATTCAGTTGTTGCTGTTTGTTCTTGAATATCATATTTGTATTTCGTTTAATATTTTTCACATCAATACGACCGTTTAGTTTTCTCGTTTTAATTGTCTTACACTTTTTATAGTTGACCATGCAATGTGGGTTTTTCTCCTTGTTGAAGGCCGTACGGTGAATTATAGTTCATTTAGTCTTTGATGGAGAGTTGTCGCATTTACAATTATAATACACCTTCTCATTTTAATATTTGTAGAAACTACACATCAAAAAAGATGTGGAATGTTTGCCAATAAGTCAACTCTCTGAAATATGCGTGTAGCCGCCGTACTACTGCCTCTGAATTGGTAACTTTAGGAAAATTTTGCTGTTTTTGGTTATTACCTTGAATATTATTATAGATAGAGATAAACTGTAAACTGCAATAATGTTCAGCATAGTAAGATTTACAAATAAGATAACATGACCGAAATGGTCAGTTGACCCCTTTAGGAGGTATTGCCCTTTATAGTCAATTTTTAACAATTTTCATAAAATTTGTAAATGTTTACTAACATTTTCCACTGAAACTACTGGGCCAAGTTCAATATAGATAGAAATAATTGTTAGCAGCAAGAATGTTCAGTAAAGTAAGATGTACAAACACATCACCATCACCAAAACACAATTTTGTCATGAATCCATTTGTGTCCTTTGTTTAAGATCCACATAGACCAAGGTGAGCGACACAGGCTCTTTAGAGCCTGTAGTTTCACTAGTGTCCTGATCATAAATTTGTTTGCTGGCTGCTTTTGTTTAGGAATTTCGTTTTAAACTTTTTTCGTTTGACCTTTATATTTTCTTTAAGTTTTATAAGGTCGAGTAATATAATAAAGCACACTACACAAATCAAGAAAATGGCCGCCGTTATCCCGATACTTTTGGATGATGTTCTGTTATCACCAGCGCTGTTTAACTTTCTCAGTGATGAAGTAAGAATTGACCTCCGCACTCTTAGTTCTCTTTTCAGAATTTCCAACTCCTCTGACATGATAATCTGTAACTCCTCTTTTGTATAATTAGAAGACCAGGCGAATGTTGAACTTTTACAAGGACACTGACAGATACCTTGACAAAACAAAAGTTATATTTGCATTATTGTATAATAAAATACAAAACGAATGCATGAAATTGAAATTATAATAAATATGCTTTCAACCAACCGTTGCAAGTAATTGTTGCACGAGAGTATTTAAGATTTATCATCCCTTCAACTGCACAGAAAAAGGCGAAAGGTAAAGCACATTAATATTTAATCTAATGTTCTCCTGTTTTATTGACATCTTATATAGAATGTTCTATGATAGTTTTAGAATTCTTGCCTTTCATTTCTGATAATGTACTTTGTCTATCTGCCTTTTTGTGTTTCATTTATATATATGTGGTGGCTCTGTACTAAACATATCGTCATTATGTTATTGTGCTATTGATTTGTTTGTTTGTATATGCCTTTTTATGTTGTTTTTTTTTGTTACAGATTTGTTTGTTTTTGCAGTTATAAAGATTCTAGCACAATTTTCAGTGCTGTACCCTCTTTTTATATTTATACTTATTACTGCTGTTTGTTGTCTTCACCACATTGTAAATATAAAGTAATTTGATTTGACAAGCATACAATTGAGAGGTTTAGCTAGCTATAAAACTAGGTTTAATCCACCATTTTCAACATAAGAAAATGCTTGTACCAGGCCAGGAATATGACAGTTGTTATCCATGTTTTGTCTTAGCTTTTGATTTCGCCATTTGATTGCGGTCTTTAGTTTTTAATTGTCCTCTGAGTTCAGTATTTTGGTGATTTTACGTTTGCCTAGACTCCTTACCACGACCAACACGAACTTACTACGACTCTAAATTTTCCATAGTTTCTGAGCTCGTAACGGGGTCATTTTGTGATGGGCGTTTTTAACATTTATTTGCTTATATGACTCAAAAATTCTAAGGTTGTTAAAATTTGACACTTACTCTGATTCAACTTAAGAGCATCCGTACTAAGACTATTTCTGGTTGCTGTTTCAATCACTGTGTCTTCTGCATCCGTACTAATACTATTTCCGGTTGTTGTTTTAATCACTGTGTCTTCTGCATCCGTACTAAGACTATTTCCGGTTGTTGTTTTAATCAATGTGTCTTCTGCATCCGTACTAAGACTATTTCCGGTTGTTGTTTCAATCACTATGTCTTCTGCATCCGTACTAAGACTATTTCCGGTTGTTGTTTTAATCACTGTGTCTTCTGCATCCGTACTAAGACTATGTCCGGTTGTTGTTTTAATCACTGTGACTTCTGCACCCGTACTAAGACTATTTCCGGTTGTTGTTTCAATCACTGTGTCTTCTGCATCCGTACTACTACTATTTCTGGTTGTTGTTTTAACCACTGTGTCTTGTGCATCCGTACGAAGACTATTTCCGGTTGTTGTTTTAATCACTGTGTCTTCTACATCCGTACTAATATAATGTCCGGTTGTTGTTTTAATCACTGTGGTTTCTGCATCCGTACGAAGAATATTTCCGGTTGTTGTTTTAATCATTGTGACTTCTGCATCCGTACGAAGACTATTTCCGGTTGTTGTTTTAATCATTGTGTCTTCTTCATGTAAAACTATGTCTTGTCTTGTTGTTACTTATTTTTCCATTTTGGTTTATAGGTCTTCATTTTTTAATCTGCTTTGTATTTTCAAATACTTTTGCACGAGCATCAAGATGTTGATTGTCGAAATGAGCATCTGGTACATAAAAACTGATACAGTGTATGTTACAAGATGTGGACGCCGGTAGATTACTGATTTATAACTATTTTCATGTTGCATACATTCAGTTTGTACAAACTTTTATCACTGTAAAAGTAGACAAGCTATTTCAATAGTATATTGTATTGTTTTCCTGGCAGTAAGTTGGCAATAATGTAAAGAAATGATAAAATGCTGAAGATGGAGACTGAAAACAAATCACAATCTGGAACATACTACACTCATATGCATGCTTCATTGAATACATGCGCACTAGATAAAACTAAATGCCCTTTGTTTTCCAAAAGTCACATAATCTCTGTTATTTAAACAGACATGGATTAATATATGATGTGAAATCTAGTCTTTTCCAATGATTGATTTTGATTTATAAATTCAATTTACCGTTGTTATCGACTCAAAGAAGCATTTGTTGTTGTCTTTTAAAAAATAGTGTCCATTAGAATATTCGATTCCTTAATTCACTTTGCGTGAATTTTAAAAATCATCTCTTTTAATATAATCAGTACTTAGTGACTTTTTCATGGAGCATATTTTGTTTGGAAGAGACGAAATTAAAAATCTTTTTCAGAAATATACATAGCTGTATACGCGATGGAAAACGATTCTTTGATTATTATTGCTGTATCTTAGAATGCACTCGTCTTTAATTATTACTGTTTAAACTTAACAGATTTATGTAATTATACGTTTCATAATGTACGTTATTAATATATAATTGCTGTCATCATGGATTTTGTATATTGTATAAATTGGGAGAGGATTATTTGAAGTGTTTCCAATCATATGGTTTATTAATACAATATTGATATCATATCTTTAAAGTTAACTTGTGTGGCCCAGACAGCTAAAGCTTGGGGTTTTATCAATAATGGTCTTAACGCTTA
Source organism: Mytilus edulis (assembly GCF_963676685.1). NCBI lineage: Eukaryota > Metazoa > Mollusca > Bivalvia > Mytilida > Mytilidae > Mytilus > Mytilus edulis. The sequence continues at coordinate 11,491,918 of NC_092351.1, read as the reverse complement.
TACAAAGCTAGCAATATAATTAGTTAATTAAAAGCTACCAGATGGAGACATTGTATTTTTTTTATTTAACCAATTGGTTAGTGGGCGTGTCTTATTTCAATGCTGGATTCGTAGCAATGTAATTTGGAAAAAAATATTCACTGGCCTGATAGTATCAATTAAATATGTATATCATTATCTGGAAATAATATTTTGTAAAACGCAAAACATTACGACAACATGAATCCGCCCGTTTGTATATAGTGATTGTATCAACTGTATACTGTTGTCCTAGGTCAACTGTCCACCAGTTAAGGTAACACGATACCGAATGGCATATCTCCCGATTTCCGAAATTTTTGGCATACGTGTACTTTGAATCGAGTTACATCGGAATATGTAATAAAAAATGGGGGTCACCATTTTTGTTTTTTTGTAATTTTCATAGGAAAACGTCAATTTTGGCGACAAATTTACTTAGGTATATAGGGGAAATGCCTTTTTTTCGGCTTACCTTATTAGATTTTCGAATGGATGGCTATTTTCTTATATACGGAGAAAAACAAAAAACTAACATAATATTCAGGATTGCATAGTGAATCCATACACGTATAGAAACTCATATGTCACCATCCTTGTTTTTGAAATAAATGGCTTCAAAGTTGATCGATAGGCCTAGAATTTGACCAAAAACGTGTGACGTTATGGTGTACGGAATATAACGTTATTCCTTCTCAGAGAAATGGAGAAAAAAATATGTGTCAGGATCTGAATGAGTATATTTCATTTTCATTTCCCCTGTCGACTGTCGTAAAGTTCCTAGTAATGAAATATAAAATTCTACTGAATCAGATATAATTTTATTTCGTCCTGCACATGGAATTTCACTCATATGAATTAATATTAATATCGTCTGATTTTCACATCAAACGAGCATATACTTGAAACTTGCGTGAACAGGTTCCATGTGAATTTTATGATAATAGTTCATGCATAAATCACCGGAATTTTGTACACGTTAAATTCACGTAAATATTTGAAATTAAATTATTTAAATAATATCTTTCTTCTAAAATTTGATTAAAACCATAAAAAATACCTTCAGATTTTTGTCAAGTTTACGTGAAAATTAAATGAAACATTTCACGTGAGATTCATCCGAATTACTGAGTTTTAACTCCATCATATTAGACAATGGTGGTATCATCACTGCATCCCGTGATGCAGAAATATAGTATTTAAAAAAAAAAATTGATTCATTTAACAGTTTTTTAATTGCTCGGTTTGATGGTTGTTTAACGTTCAGTGGCAAATAGTTCATGCATGTTCGGGACGATACAATTCAATTTTGAAAACAGTTGTTGATAAAAGATACATTTGATGCACCAGTCAAAAAAGATTAAACATTCTGTTATTTGTGAAAATTATGAGGAAAAATAATGATCCTGATAAAATACACATTCCAAAAAATAGAATAACAAAACTCCAAGAAAAATTCAAAACGAAAAAATCCTTTATCAAATGACGAAATCAAAAGCTGAAAAACATCAAAAGAATGATAAACAGCTGTCATATTCTTGACTTTGTACATACAATACATGTAGTATAGTGTACTCTGCGTGGTGTAAATGTGTTACTTGTTTGCTCAGCAAGTCGGACAAACCTTGCAAACTGTTAACCCGAATAATTCAGTCGTTATATTCCGCTTACTACATTAAGTAAGTAGGAGAGATCGATTACGGGGAGGGACTGAATTATTCGGGTTAGCAAACTGTGTGCAAAATTTCACAAATTTCAACATTCTGTCATTTGCGAAAAATTATTTACATAACAAATCTTGAGATCATATATGCATTCTTTATATAAGTAAAACAACTGCGAAATTTAAAAGTTCCAGCTTGAAATTCAACCTGTATCAGATGTAAGCCGGAGTCTGTACTCTGTGTGCCTTTGTATTTTATCAAAATGCCTAATCTAGCAACCTGTCATAAAACAAAAAAGAAAATCCAGACGATATGCGCACCTATAATATGAGTAGTAACACCAGGTACATAGTTTTAAAGCTGAAGCAAAACGACTGTAGTCCTAAATAATTAGCCGAATTAACCCTATATATATATCTAAGTGCGGGATTAACGGTCGAACAGACAAATGTTAAACAATATGATGATACGTGCTCTATAAGTGACAATGCATATTTTTGAATATGCAGTTCATATAATGGAATGGTAATTTGGAGATCTGAAATGTAGTAGCAATGTAAGAAAGCTAGCATTTCCGTCATTTCGTCTTTGGTGGAAAGTTGATTAATTGGAAATGTTACCGCATCTCCTTATATTTCATTATGGTTTGAATTTTCTAGAGAAGAGCAAAAGTTTTAAGACATAAACTAATATTTACCAAGAGACTGAAATGTTACTGTGACAATTATACTACACATACTCAAAATTTTCCAACGTTTACTAAAACTACAAATAAGAAGTGTAAAGATACTATTCCAATTAGCATTAGTCACGATTTTCTTGATGTCTTCAAGGTGTTGATGTCGTTTAACTAATGCCCAGCTGTTGCTATCTTATAAATTGCATATCACATATCTCCATTTATCATCCTATCAGCCAACTTTTGTACAAATAACATGTACATGTACACAATTTTTTTTATTTGTACTTGTACTTTTACAAATAAAGTCTCATTTTACCTCACTTCCATAATGAGCAAGCGGTAACGTAGATATTTAGTTTTGCGTAACTGTTCAATTTTGGTCTTCCTCGCGATCTGCGTTTAAACTTTGTCGAATATTTTGAAAAAATTAGAGGCAATGATTTAAATTTTAACAACTAAAGTTCCAAGTGACGGGTGTAAATTGTAGGATTGATTGCTTTGATTATTGGTTGGTTAACGTCCAGTGGAAAATATTTCATACATAATCAGGATGAGAACAAGTTAACAATAAATACAATAGGTAGGTTTTGCAATAGAGACAGGGCATCCGCGATGATGGTCGGGAAAATTTTAACTGACGCTATACATGTATATATATACTTGTTTACTTGTTCTAAAAACTAATTTTTAAGAAAGAAACTTTCCGGGCCTTTTCCGACGCCTAGTATGCGAGCAATATGACCCTCAGAGCCCTAAAAGGTAACTTTGTTAATTTTCTTTCAGTCGTTTTGTCTCCCAACTTGTACATGTACATTATTTCTAACTCAAAACTAAAAAAACACCGAATACCCATGCAAGCGTAAATTAACACGAATATAAAATCTAAATGATTTCAAGATCTAGTTTGTTTACAGTCTCTTGCCGTTTGAATAATAAAAAGTCAGTCGTTTGCATGTAAATTTCGAAAAAAAAAATATAACGGAATCAGGGAACACGGAACCGGTCTGACTACAGCCAGCCCCAACTATCAATTTGCGTTTGTAGACGCAAGTGGATACTCGGGGCTGGTTTTATTCAGACTGTAACGGAACCTGAATTTTGTTATTTTATTTCTGCCGAATCAAGTGCCCATGTATTTCTCAGCCTTCGTTAACTTTCTAATGCTTCATTCCGATGTTGCTGTCCGTCCTGAGTAGACCTGGTTTATACGATTACAAAGCTTGCACTGTATTTTAAAATATTTCCAAAACTATATCGAATTTACTCTGTACAGACCAATGAATTCCAGAGACTGTTTACACATGGAACACAGGAAAAGTTATTCGGCTAAATAACCACTTTTTTACATTCCATACAAACAAACTATTTTCTGTGTGATTTTCAACGTCTGCTTGTATTGTGCTTTTCCCCCTAATTATATCCGTATTCTCATCCAAATAAATTTCAATTTTGTCCGAGTGGTGTTTTTGATGACCATTTTAAAACGAATTAATAGTTGTAAAATTCCCCGTTTTTTCACACATCATCCTAAGCTTCTATAAATTAGATTTCTACTTTCAAAACAAAATTTCATGGGGATACGGCGTGAATCATGAATAAGTACTTATTGCAAAAATAAACCAAGTTTTACTTTTATAAATTGTTATTTGGATGGAGAATTGTCTCATTGGCACTCACACCACATCTTCCTATATCTATACCAAGAATAAAAAATAAAGTGATAAAACTGTGTCTGTTATGCATAAGAACATATATAGATAAAGCGTGCAGATGCTTAAATATTAAAGAAACAGAATATTTAAAAAGTAAAGTAATACTTTTTAAAGATTAACAATGAGCAGAATGATTGCCGGAAAACGATAAAACAATCTATGTCAAATAACCACTACATATTGCATCAAAACTCTCGGCAATCTGCATCTATGGAAAGTTACCGTTAAAAAATGTCACACAAAACCCGCTGCATTGGCTGATATCTGATATGTGTGAACGTTATTCGATAACGTCAGGAACGATAACTCATGGCGTAACGTCATTCGGTATCGTGTTACCTTAAAGGGTTCAAAGAGTGCAGTGTGACTACAGGCAGCTCCTTGCGCTATATGTTGTTCCCTGTTGCCATCAACAGCGCATCCGGGTAAAAATCTAATAGCAGGGCCAATCTAAGAACTATGTCTGCATTCTTTGTTAAGTGCTAAGTTGATCTGTCCTAAAAAAAGAAAAAAACACCGATAGCTGTTAATTCAAATGTGTGTCTGTTTTGTGTTATAATTAAATTTTAAAGTGCTTGGAGAAAACTCGTTTTTGTCAACATGTGGTTCATACTAATGTTAGTTATAAAATGTCATCTAAAAACTAAAACCGTAAATAGTGGAAATATAAACTTTAAGGCTCCAAGATTCCTGTATAGCTCAACTTGCAAAGTTTGCATTGAAAATGTTTCAGAGCAACAGGAATATTTGTGTTGAATGATTAGTTTTTTGGTAAAAGTCTTGCCCTACTGATCATTTGCTGAACTGGATTTAGTTTTACTATTTACAATTCACTGTTTACAAGTGATCTTCATCTAAGGGTAATAACGGAGTCTAATGATGACTAAATCCTTCTTTACTTAACTTTAAACTGTTGATTGCATTCAGTTGCGACTTCAATTACTATTGTTTCTGCTAAAAACGTAAAATTAGTACACAAATTGTCATAAAAGACAATTTATTTATAAAAGTTACTCGGGAACACGTGTATTTGTTTACTTGTAGCACATGTGTTTAAATCAAAACATGTTCATGTTTAATTTTTATTGGACAATCAGTAAGTTATTACCGGTTTAAGTTATATCAGTCATGATAACTTCATGCTAGAATTTAAGTGCTAAAATTATAGTAAGAAAGTCTAGAATTGTCATTCGAGGTTCGCCTATCCGACAGTAAAGGTTCGTTTCCCACCCACCCACCTTTTTTAAAGACTTCATAGGAATGTAAATAGTAATACGTTATGTAGTAAATAGTTTATAAGGTACATGTATGTATTACTGTAAAAATTTGTTTCCTCAACTTTATAGAACATTTTTCTATTGTAGATTGTGTTTATATGTGATGGCAGCGGTCGATGACAGTAAATTGGACCTTTGTTTATTGTTTATAATAAAATAAGCTTTCTGTGCTGTCGGGTCGAGCTGATAACCACATAACGGTGTTGAGTTTTACTTTATAAATGGTTTATGTTCGTTTGAAGTATTTAATAAGAACATAATAAGAATTCATGTAGTTGACGGATGATTATTGTCGTACTGACTTAACTGTAAATTTTTGATAACTGATCCCTGTGGCTTTTTAACGTGTTCTTATCTGTTATACTATCGACTTTATTTGGTAATAAATATTATACAAGACTATTAGTAATACATGTATAAGGAGTCGTCTGACCATTTCAGTCGGGTTTATTCTTTTTGAAGATCTGTTGTTGCTGATAATTCATGTCATTTGTTCTTTCTCTTTTTCTCGTTTTAGTTTTCGAAATAAAAGGTAAAGCATAAATAATTGGTAAAATATAATTCAGTGAGACTCCTTCAAAAAAGTCGTCGAGCAGTTTTGGTATAAATAGATAGTAGGTAGATATTGACATTCTGAACCTTTCTATCCTACTAGATGTTCAGCATTTTAACGTATCCACTGTACATATAATCATGTTTATTTTTATTTTAACTTTTGATCGAATTGATTTTTATCACATTATTAGGGTAGGTGTTCTAAACAGTATGCTAATAGAATTTCAAGAATACCAGCATGCTGTTGTAAGTACATGTGTAGAAGGGGACTTTTATGACATGTGTCACTACTGTAATACTGTATATGTTAGTTGAAAATTGGCATGCATATTTTATGTTACATGGTTTTATGTGCAGTTAAAGTAAAGGTCAAATATTTTGAGATCAGTGAAAAATGGAAGTCAGGAATATGACAGTTGTTATGATATCCATTCGTTTGATGTGTTTGGGCTTTTGATTTTGCCATTTGATAAGGGTCTTTCCGTTTTGAATTTTCCTCGAAGTTCAATTTTTTTGTGATTTTACTTTTTTTACTATAAAGGTATTTTGATTTGGTAATGTGACATCCTTAATGAAGATGCAGTGTAATAAAACACTAAAAACAATTTATATTTAATAACTTTATTAAACCAGAATTTGAACTATGTTTAGCTCTTCCCAGACGTGGCGTTTATGTTAAATAAAGTCTCTAATACTGAGCAATGTTTATTTAGGTGTTTCTTGGGGGTATTTAACCGTGTTCACTACCAACAAAAAACAATTGTTGTCAATGAAATAAACTGATAGACCATGGTTTGGCCAGAAGTGCAAAACACTACTAAATATATTGTATATACTGAGAAACTCTATGTACTTTTAACCGTACAAATCATGTAGTTGTATTATTGATTTCAATACTGCCAAAGAGGTTAATATGTTAAAGTTATATAAAATAAAATTGATGCATGTATTTTTATAACTAAATGTCTAGTTTTTGTTATAAAACTAATGTACATAAACTTTCTGCAGAAAATTCTTTAATTTGTCCAAATTTAAAAGAAGTTGCTCCAGCAAACAATTTCCCCGGTACGTTTTCCGCATGCAGCGTGACCTTTCTCGTAAAAATCCAGTGATCGCAATACGCAAGTTCGAAAGGGAAAACAAAACGTAAACATCGCTCCGTCATCTTAAACTATATCTCACTGTTTATGGTATACAAGTGCTTACCTGAATATCGATGCATCTTTGTTGATTGTATACGAAGGGGACAATCAGTAAACTTCGATTTCAAAACACGATCATTGATTAGCTGCCATATTTTCACAACAACACTGACCGATTCAAATATTTGTTTAACGATTAAACGACATGGAGGCGTAAAAACATACAAAATCGTGCACAGAAGACTAAGTTCATGATAAATATATATGCATTGGTTCAAGAATTGGATAAATAGTATTTGTCACTGGCCACTCGTTTCATATGTCTTTAACTTAAACGTTGTTATAAGCAAAAGAAGGTTACATAAACTTATAATTGGTAAGTCGCAAATAGTACTGATAGTAAGGTCATAAAGTCTTAGTCCAGACTGTTTGATATAAAGTTGAAAATTGAAATGGAGGAATGTGTCAAAGAGACAACAACCCGACCATAGAGCAGACAACAGCAGAAGGTCACCAACAGGTCTTCAATGCAGAGAGAAATTCCCACACCCGGAGGCGTGATATATCCCTTTTTTATTTAATATCAGGCTTTAGTAATACCGTATTAATATGATATTCAAATGAAGTATAAATGAATTTGTGTTTGCTCACAATCAGCCCTGTGGACAATCCATGTAAAACATTACTGTTATTGTTTTAAATTATACTTTTGAGAGTTTGCCTAGTTTATTAAGAAATTTGCAATTTTGTACCTTACGGAACTTTTTCTGGTTGAAAAGAAATATGAAAAAATCTACGCATGATCATTTCTATACTAAAGAAACGTTAAACAATGTGTATTACAAGCAAATATGAAGTCTATGTGGTCCAGTTGTCTAAGGTAGAAGCAGTGCTGTCACAGTGTCACAGTGTCACAATCCCACTGTTGGAGGAACAAAAATTTTCAAACGCAACTTTGTAGATCTAACGTTGTTCCGTTAAGTTTGAATGTAAATAATCATTAGAACATATTCAAAAGAAACATGATAAATCTCCTCTTCAGAATAATCGGTGTGATGAATTTGTTGTTTCAGTTTGTATAACTGAGGTCAAAGTTTGTCTTTATAATGCCTGTTCAAGAAACGTCTTGTAAATTGAGTTTCATTTTTAGTTAAGCATTTCAAGTTAGGTATAAACAATTAAGTATTAAGAATGAGAAAAATATAATACCTTTATAATTTCGATTAATGAATGGATTATTTTCATTTGGATAATGTGACAAATAATTAGATCGTGGTAAGGGAAGTTGAGTGACTATTGTTTTACAGTTAAGGCATTTTGTTTTTCAGTTTATTAAGATGACGCGTTTGGTATAATTATAAACAAAAATATATCTTATCAAAGATTAAAAATGTGTAAAACAATCTCTTTTAAATGCAAAGTTTCTTCATTACAAAAAACAATATTCTTTCACTTCCGTACAACAGTGAGAGTATCTCGGTCTTTTCTTTTTGACATACTTGTTTGTTTTATGGTGATGGAGGTTATAACCAAGAAAAATATCCTGAACAACTGCCAAAAAGTCATAGTATTCTAACAGGAAATTCCGTCAAGTAATATGGGGGGATAGTATGGCACACACAACTATAGAAATATTGAAAAGAAACATCAAATAATTTGTGCAAAAACGGAAATCCTGACATGTTGGCTTTGTGATGCAACTCCTTTCAAAGTTTCATTTTAGGGTAATCCGTATTGATTCAAGCAGTAACAGCAAAAAAAGATTTTTAACATGAACTAGGTTAAGCTACATGTAAAAAGTAAAATCATAAAAATACTGAAATCCTAGGAACATTCAAAACGGAAAATCCCTAATCTAATGGCAAAATCAAACGCTCAAACACATCAAACGAATTGATAACAACTGTCCTGTTTCCTTATCTGTTTTATTGGTATGATTGTGTTGAACTTTTGTTTTTATAACTCCTTTAATTTAAAACTGTTGCAATGTGAACTAACAAACGACAAATATACGTTGAATTTCTTTGCATGAAAGCACAGGTTGACGAATAAAGTTGAAATGCGCAATTTTGCGATTCATTTCCTACAGGTGTATCAAAATTTAAACGCAAATATCCATAGCATTTAGAGCGAAATGTTCTATCGTGATACAGGTACAAAAAAGCGCATAAGACCTGTGCCCTCTCGAACTCCAACATCAATTTACAGGTATATTGTCAGTAGATCAAAGGATGTTGGCATTCAGTGAATAAACCGGTGCAGCCAATGTTCAAACCCTTCCATCCGACAAAGCATTTTTCTTTTTAAAAAATCAAATTTTTCTACAGTTAGGGCTGTTTTTTTAAGTTGGTTATATAATATGCCTGTGCGTGCATATTTAAAATTAGTTTTTGTGTTGGATACTTCAAGTTGTCTAGCTATCAACATGAAGTTGTTAAACAGTATGTTTTTGTGTTTTTTATCATAATTTTTTTTTCTCCACATTGTAAGATAATCTATTTCATATACAGGTATTGTGTTTGGTTTTTTTTGGTAACGAGTATAGGTTCGATGCATATATTTATCTTTTTGAGAAACAATATTCATGAATTGTATTATCTAGAAGACATTTTCTTCGTAGTGATTAAAAATGAGATGCAAAAAATGCTAAATATATATTTAAACTAATACGACTAAAATAAGCTGACAACGCAACTGCAAAATAAGAATAGAACCATACAAGAGACAGAGCACAACATAGACGAGCCCCACTGTCAATTCTTCGCCACCAAAATTCCGAGAACTAAATAACCATGAGAACTTGTAAAATTTTGCAAAAAATTGCTGAAATGCATTGACAACTGTGGACGACAGAACGTTATCCAGTAGAGCAATTTGTTACCATTCTCACTTTTCATTAACTAGTATATTAGATAAAATACTTACCCTGCGTTAATAGCGTATCCAATTGTATAAATATAGCTACAATGCACATAAATATGCCCTCCATAGCCCTTTACAGTCGTTTGGTTGTTTTTTGCATATATCATGCTATATCATTTTAAGATGTAGGCAGCATTCAAGCCGTTGCTTCTATTTTATATAAAGTTGGAAGAACGTAAACCTGTCCAATCTCATGACAGGAAAATCAATATCACGACTTTAAAATCATACTTTTTGATTATGCATTTAAAATACAGGACATTTTCATCAAGTTGTTTTTCAATAGAACTATGATACAAAAAAAACAAATATATCATTAAAAGTGAACAGATCTATTAAGCAAGATCCCCACTCCGAATGAAAATGTCAGTCTAAAAAACTTGATAGAATTTAAATGCCTGCATATACCACATAAATAGCATGTATAGCGACTGAATACATTTTAGGAAAAAATTGGAAATTAACTTTATGCAAAACTTTGCTTTGGAAAACTTAAACAATTTTGATTTCTTAACGAAAATAAACATATGTATACTTCTAAAATGACGAGGTCTAATTTGTTAGTCGGAATGACTTGAAAACAACAAATCAATGAATTCATTTTATATATAACTTATGAAGGACAATGGTGTTGATTAAGAATTACAAATGTATATACACCATTCCACAATAATTTCGGCAATAAAGTGTATCGATAAGATTTAGGTATTCCTATCGGCACCAATATCACACTTTTGATAGCAAACTTTTCTGTTCTAGTACTGTCTACGAAACACAGCTTGTGACCAAACTTCGTAAAGACTCGTTTTAAACGTTTAATTCATAAATTCAAAATTTCTTATCGTTATCTTGATGATAATTGTTGCGTTAAATACGTATACTGCCGACTGTCAACCGAAGGAACTTAATTTCAATAAATTTTATATGAACGGAAATAATTGTCCTTTCTTAGATGTAGATATTGATTTTTTAAGGGAAACTATACACTAAAATTTACGACAACGGGGGCGAATCTTTTTACCTTATTGATGGTTTTCCTTTTGGGGATAGTAATGTTCATTTGGCACTATCTAACGGTGTTAACTTTGCACAACTGGTTTGCTATGCCCGTGTCTTTGGTGTTGTTATAGATCGAAATTAACGTACTCAATGTATTACTGGTAATTTAAAAGTCAGGGGTTTCATTATTACAAATTACTTAACACTTTTAAAAATTCTTTCATCGATACAAAGATTAGGTTTGTAAAAGTGGCTGTAACTGTAGATAACATATTTCAAACGGGATAGAACGAAGGTCGGTGGTTTCTCTGGGCACTCCGGCTTCCTCCACCAATAAAAACTGGCCGCCACGAAATAGCGTAAATGCGGTGCTTAAAAGTGACGTTAAAACACAACGGTTCAAATCAAATCAAATCAAACGAGATAAAATATTCTTCTTTTTAGGGAAATGCTGTTTACCGAGCCTATATATTTAGATACGATCCGGTTTAACTGAATTATAATTTAAATAAACTTATTCTAAAAGGCTCCCAATTTCAACAATGTTATTAAATGATTGAATGTTATTTTAATTGGTATAAATATTGATATTGTTGTTATTAATTAAAACCAAACTTAAGTATTGGTATATACATACAAATATGCAGTCACTGTTTTACAGTCTGTCGATATCTGTATTTTGGCATTGCACTAGGAAATATTTTTATTTGACGATTAATGGCGTCTTTACACTAAAGTCATTGTATATCTGCTAATTGATACTTTAGTCTTAGAAACATGTTTTATCACTAGTTATTGGCCTCGAAATAGCTGTCAGTAACTGCAAGTACTATCGAATCTGAACCTACAATCTAGTGTATTTTTTTTTAAGTAAGTGTGTAAAAATACCCGGCCACACCCAGTTTGTTTGCTGTTAGGTGAATGGTTGTGATCCTGCTAACATGTTTAACCCAGCCGCATTACGTATGTGCCTGTCTAAGTCAGTAGCTTAATATTCAGTTGTTGCCGTTTGTTGTTGAATATCATATTTGTATTTCGTTTGATATTTTTCACATTAATACGACCGTTTAGTTTACTCGTTTTAATTGTCTTACATATTTTATAGTTGCCAATGTAATGTGGGTTTTTCTCCATGTTGAAGGCCGTACGGTGAATTATAGTTCATTTGGTCTTTGATGGAGAGTTGTCGCATTGACAATTACAATACACCTTCTCATTTTAATATTTGTAGAAACTACATATAAAAAAAAGATGTGGAATGATTGCCAATAAGTCAACTCTCCACAAGAAACCAAATGACACAGACATTACAACTATAGGTCAACGTACGGCCTTCAACAATGAGAAAAGCCCATACCATATAGTCAGCTATAAAATGCTCCGAAATGACAGAAAAGTGAAACAATTCTAACGGGAAAACTAACGACCTTTATGTACTATATACTCATTAATGGCAGTTTATATTAAACGTATTGCAACTTCAAGGAAATAAGGATTTAACAACCGTGTTGTACTCAATGCTGAATTATTTTCTACGGTGCAAATGCGGTGCCATTCGAAATCTAAATATAAGCAACTGTTCAAAATTGCATTTCATACCAGAGAAAGCAGAGCATAATATGATTGACAGTTTCTTGTTTTCGTTTGGCATCAAATAATTATTTTTGATGGTAGACTTATAACCTTATAATAAAAACATTGATATAAGTCATATCTTATCAAGCATGAACAATGTAATTTGCTTTTATACATATAACTTGATTGTAAATTAGAGCGCTTTCTCTTTATCTAAATATTCATTCCAATCTTTAAAACTTGGTTTGACTAAAGTTATAGCCGATTACTTTACAATCTGATCAACATACAGATCTCTTATTACGTTATACTCATACTAGTATATGGTTCTTATTAGATTGACTCTTTGACCTCCTTATGTGTTAATCTGTGTTTTGTTTTTTTTTTTTTCATCAACAAAAATCAGAAATGAATATTCATATGCACTTTTTACAATGATGTCTCCAACTTTAATTTTTAAATGACCAAAAGAATACTGTATATTGTATTTAAGAAAAAAGCACTGATTTTTTATGACATGTTCCACGGCATTTGAGAAAGCAATCGATCATATATACCATCATTGATGGCGATCCGATGGATACATCTGTTGTAGAGTTGTCACTGACTCAGACGTACTTATAAATATAATTATTTTCTGTGACTGTATATTACATTAATTTGTAGGATCCTTTACTATAGATAATTTAGCTGATCTGTAACAATAACATCTTCATGCCTTATATATCATGTACTGTAGTACGCCGCTAGATTAAAACTGACGAGGAAAGGTAACACACGGCCAGCGAAAGCTCTTTTTTTGAGAGCCCAGGTGGTCGTGTGGTCTAGCGGGACGGCTGCAGTGCAGGCGATTTGGTGTCACGATATCACAGTAGCATGGGTTCGAATCCCGGCGAGGGAAGAACCAAAAATTTGCGAAAGCAAATTTACAGATCTAACATTGTTGGGTTGATGTTTAGACGAGTTGTATAAAGCCTGACGGGAGAAGACCAGGGATGTCTATATGTAAAGTCTCCATTCTTAATGTTTGTTGAAGGTATTCACAGGTTAGAAATGTTTGACTACGTACCAGAAACAATGCGTTGAGGATTTGTCAATTAGTTTACAAGTTTTCTGTGCTTGTTAAGCATAAAAGCAAACGAATACATAACAGAAATGGTCGAAAACAGGTTGGACCGCTTGCAAAGAATCCTGGGACTGTCATGTAAAGTTGGTTAAACTGAAAAAAATAATGCATAAAAAATGTGTTGTTTTTTTTAAATAGGAGATGACAATATTTCAGCTTCACACCTGAAAATGCATATGGTGATGGCCAATTACTGACTGTGACGGGTATTTTGATAACAATTGATCTGTTTTTTCTTCCTTTCCTAATGATGATATTAATCGTTTTGAATCACTATGTACAAAAATTCAGTGAGACGCTTTCAGATAAGGTTAAAATCTGATGAAGACTTCTAAATAAAGTTTTAAGTACTAGTCTTAATTTCATTTGAATCAATAATTTTGATTCAAAAACAAATTTTGTTTCTGTAAATTATATTTTATTCAATATTCGTTTATTGTTTTGTAAAGTTTGTACATATGGTATGCTGTTCATTTGCAAAACTGTCCCAGGTTAGAAGAGGGTTTGGCAACGGCCAAACATGTTTATTCCCAGAACACTCACTATGTGCCCGTCCCAAGACAGAATCATATTTTGTTTAGTGGTTGTCGTTTGTTGTTTTTTCAGGGTTTTTTTTTTTCGTTTAATATTTTGTACATACATAAGGCCATTGGGTTTCTTTTTTAAATTGTTTTACATTTTCGTTTATTTTTTAAGTATTCTGGTGTTTCGTTGGTTTCCTTATAGTTTATGTGTTTCCCTCGGTTTAAATTTGTAACCCGTAGTTGTTTTCTCTCAATCGATTTATGACTTTTGAACAGCGGTACACTACAGTTGCCTTTATTTATATTTGTAATGTTTCATATTGTTCGAGTCCATCCTTACCACATCTTCTTTTTTTAAATTCCCATTAGCATGCACGTCTATAGAATCTTTAATTACGTTGAGATATTATATGATAAGAAAAAGTATTTAAATTTTTTTAACTACTTTCTTGTTGATACATTTGTTTGCAAGTACTTTTATTTTGGAATTTCTTTTTTCGACTTCTTCCGTTTGACCTTTATATTTTCAAGTTTTATAAGGTCGAGTAATACAATTAGGCACACTACAATAATCAGGAAAATGGCCGCCGCTATCCCGATACTTTTGGATGATGTTCTGTTATCACCAGCGCTGTTTAACTTTCTCAGTGATGAAGTGAGAACTGATCTCTGTACTCTTAATTCTCTTTTCAGATTCTCCAACTTTTCTGACATGATAATCTGTAACTCCTCTTTTGTATAGTTAGAAGACCAGGCAAATGTTGAACTATCACATGGGCACTGACAGATACCTTGACAAAACATAAAAGTCGTATTTGCATTATTGTATAATAAGTTGCAAAACAAAGCATACTTTATACAGTTATTTTAGGTTGACTGTATTTGAAAAACAAAGACAAATTCAGGTTTTGGACGATTTTTTGAAATCATAATAACTTATATCACAAGAAAGCAATTGACAATTAACCGGGTGGTGTTAGGTGCGCGAGAGGGAGATGTCGTTTTACGTGAGGAGTCTATATCTAAATTTCAGAAAATATATAAAATATGGATCAATGAGGCGGCAAATAAAGAGCATATGCCTATTTCCTTTTTCCAAAATCCTCGATCGGTATCTGTCAATGAAATTTTATTTTATTATGTTGTTCAATGATACTAACCTTACATGATTTATTACCATTAAAATGAATTCGGTGAGTATCCATCTTAGTTGTTTACATAAAAAAAAAGATAAAATAGAAATTTATTTACTTTAAGGGGTATAAAATAATGCCTTGAAATGTCCTTTGTACTTGGACTTCGATAGCATTCCCCTAAAACAAAATATTATCTAATAATCGCTGGTAAGGAAGCATCGTAATTCTAAAAACTACGTTTACAGATAACTCAAATCGATTGTTAGTTAGGTAAGGATTAGGTGTTTAAACGTGATCTTATGATAATGAGATTAAAGGCGGGAATCTGGATAAAACGATGCTTCTATGCCAAACCCGATCTTACTACGTCCTTACTATATCCTTCGTATGCTTTTATTGCGACTAGTAATGGTCACAATTGCACTACAAATGTTGTATGCATGTTCAAAGTTGTTCGTAGATCTCTACAGTCATGACTATGGCATGTCCTTACTATGCTATTATAGCCAGGATCACCACGATTTTACTAGGACTACTGTATATTCTAAGTTTGGTAAATAATTCGAAGTTTTCTCTGATTCTACTTACTATCATCCGTACTAAGGCTATTTCCGGTTGTTGTTTCAATCACAGTGTCATTTGGATCCGTCAAGATACTTCTACCATACACTTCCACTTCACATAACGACAATGGTTGTCGCGTTATGTTAAAATCAACACCATTTGGTTTATAAATCTGTACATATCTTCCTATAGTACCAGTTGGACAAGTTATGTTTATCACCAGTGGAGATACTCCATCATGATGATAGCAAAGGTCAGGTGTACTTCTGTTGTAGTCCTCCCAAGTAGAAATAACTGGACTGTAAACTAGTACATCATAATCAGCGAGCCGGTAAACTATAATATTCAATCAAGGTTAAGCCATTAAGATTGAATAATGTTTAATTCTGGTTTAATAATAAAATCATTCAAATTCTTATCAATGGTAGTCGCTTTAAGAATTGAACTTTAGCATCAAGTGAAACAAGTGATTCAGGATGGTATGTAAGGTATTAGTTCAAGTTATATACATTATTGTATTATGTATTATGCATTGCAGACGCCTACCATGCCTGTGCATGTGGCTTGCATAATTTTTAATGTGCTCAGTATTTGATTTTTACCTTGATATAACACTTCCAAATTAATTACAAAATTCATTTTGTTATATTAAGATTTGCTTTTACAAAATGTTGGAAATTGTTAAGTTAATCAATGTATCTCTCTCGTGCTAAACTCTGATTCCTTGCCCGGCTTTGGTACGAACTTTACAACAGTAATAGTGGACAACCTATATTCATAGTAAATCGTATTGTCTAATCTTTTTTGAACTTTTGATTTTGATTTATAAATTCTGTTTACCGTTTTTTATCGACTTATCTAATTACAAACAATACATGTACTAATATATGTAGATTGAATCTAACTCTTTTGGTTCTGTATGGAGCGCATTTACTCAAAGAAGTATTTTTGGTGTCCATTAGAAGATTCGATTTATTCACTCTGAATTATCTTTAGAAATCATCTCTTTGAAGATATTCAATACTTAGTTAATATTTCCAAAGCACACATTTTATTTAGAACAGACGAAGTGAATGTTGAACAAACACAATTTTTTTTTCTTCAGAAATATACATAGTTATCTACGCCATACATAAACGATTCTTTTATTAATATTCCTGTATCTTAAAATGTATTTGTCTTCAATTGTTACTATTCAAACTTAACATTTTTATCGTATATATTTTTTTTCATAATGTACTTAATTATATGACAGATTTAATCTTAAATTTTTTATATTGCATTAATTGGGAGAGGACAATGTGAAGTTTTCTAACTTGTATCCAATTATTTTGTTCATTTAGATAAAAACATATGTATAGTTTGAACTTGTTTGGCATAGATATATTTTGTAGCTTTGGTTTATTTAAATAATCTTTCCGGTTATACAAATCTAGCAATATGGTTGGATAATTAAAAAGCGACCACGTGGATACCCTGTATTAAATTTCATCTTGTGAATAGGTTAGTGGGCGTGTTTTATTTCGATATTAGATAAGTTGCAATGTTATGTCAATCTGTGAAAATAAAAATATATACTGGCCTGACAGTATCAATGATAAATATATCATTATCTGGAATTTATATTACTATGTAAAACGTAAAAGATTACCACAACATGAATCCTCCCGGTTGTATATAATGATTGTATCTACTGTAAACAGTTGTCCTAGGTCAACTGTCCACCAGTTAAATGGTTCATAGTGATCTGTATGACTACAGGAATATGCAACCTGCAATTGTTGTATTGTATTGCCATCAACAACGACTGCGGCTGAAAATATAGTTTTGTTATTGAGCGTAGAACTCTGTCTGCATTCTTTGTTTAGTGCTAAATTGGTCTGTCCTTAAATAGAAAAAAAACACCCAGTGTTAATTCAAATGAGTGATTTCTTCAGTATATATACTACTAAAAGAAGAGACCATTTAATTCAGTCGAAAACTCCTCTGAACCATATAAAGTCGGAACTGTTTGAGATATGACGTGAAAATGTAGTGGTTTGTACTTCGTCAATTTGTGTTTGAACGGCAGATAACGCCAATTTGTTTAGAAAATATCCATATTCGTAGACCGTTATCGATCCGAGTCTTACTCTTATACTACCAACTTAGCTGAGAACGTACTTCGGGAAAACTCGTATTTGTCAATAATTCGTTCATACTACTTTTAGTTAAAACATTTAATCTAAAACCGTAAGTTAGTGGAAATATAAACCATAAGGCTCCAATGTTCCTGTATTATTCACCTTCCCATGTTTGCATAATAATAGTTACCAAAGGTACCAGGATTATAATTTAGTACGCCAGACGCGCGTTTTGTCTTCATAAGACTCATCAGTGACGCTCCTATCAATTTTGTTTTTTGTCCATGGATTTATGAGTTTTGAACAGCGGTATACTACTGTTGCCTTTATTTATCTATCAAAATATTTATAAGGCCAAACAAGTACAAAGTTGAAGAGCATTGAATATCCAAAAAGTTGTGCCAAATACGGCTAATCAATGTCTAGGATAAGAAAATCCTTAGTTTATCGAAAAATTTTGTAAACAGGAAATTTATAAAAATGACCACATTATTGATATTCATGTCAACACCGAAGTGTTGACTACTGGGCCGGTGATACCCTCGGGGACGAAACGTCCACCAGCAGTGGCATCGACCAAGTGGTGTTAATAGTTATCAAAGGTACCAGGATTATAATTAAGTACGATATACGCGCGTTTCGTCTTCGTAAGTCTCATCACTGACGCGCATATTTATAAAGCCAAACAAAATTGAGAATGAAAATGCTGAATGTGTCAAAGAGACAACAACCCGACCAAAGACTAGACAACAGCCGAAGGCTACCAATGGGTCTTCAATGCAGTGAGAAACTCCCGCACCTGAAGGTGTGCTCCAGCTATCAAACTGTTTCAGTGCAACTGGAATATTTGTGTTAAATTAATAAGTTGAGGGTTAAAGTCTTAAAGTTATAAGATAAAATCACAAACAAATGCGAAATAACTCTTATACTGAATCCAATGATGACTGCAGTCTTGTTTACTCATGTTTTTACTTTTAATTGCATATAATTATCACTCCAGTTACTATTGTTTCTGCTAAAAATGTAAAATTAGTACAAAAATCGTCATGAAAGAAAAAATAATTCATGTAAGGAGTTGACGGATGATTTTTAACTGTACATCTTAGATTACTTATCACTGTTGTTATTTAACGTGTTCTTATCTGTTATACATATCGACTTTAAGTTCATGACAAAAGCAAAAAGAATGTTAATGAACATAATACAAGACAATTACTATTACATGCATATATGTATAAGGAGTCGTCTGACCATTTCAGTCGGGGTTATTCATTAGGAAGATTTGCTGTTGCTGATAACTTATGTAACGTGAACCTTCTTTATTTCTCGTTTTAGTTTTCAAAAATAAGTCAGTACTAATTGAGTATTTTCAATGGGATTATTATGGAGGAGAAATCTTACTTTTAATACCCCCCCCCCCCCTTTCCTGGTTATGTCATACTTATTACACATTTATTGGGGGCAGCTTTAGTAATTCAAAATTTACACCCAACATACTTGGTAAGGTGATAGGTAATTCATGACGGTAGTTGATAATTGTTTTTAAATTATAAGAGAATGGTCTTGAAATATTTTATTTTATTACATTTATTCATTTGCAAGTTTAGGAAATTTTTCATGAAGCTTGATTAATGAAAAAAATAATAAATTTTAATCATGCAAAGGAGTTACCTTGCCCGGATGTACTAGCTGGCAGTCATGCTTTTTTTGCTCCTGCAAAAACTCAAATTATCAGGATCTAGGCTAGCATGTAAACTTATCAAATGGACTAAAGTCGCAGATTCCAAGGATTTTATTTGAACGGTAAAATTTATATCTCTACAACTTTACAGATTTCTCAACATAAATGAAGAATATTTTTATCACTACAAGAGCATTGCTTACATTGCTAACGTCGTCGGGTTGTTAGTGGCGATTGATTGTTCTCCATTGTTCTTTCAGCATTCAATTGCAAAACAATATTTTTATCATATGTATTTTGAATCATAATGTCGGACTACAAAGAATTCGATACCAAAACTATATCTATATTGAACTCTGTACTTGTTGTCGTGGCAGACCTCCAGACACAATGCGGAAAGCTTGAGCGCGTAGTTACTAGGATATCGCAACTTGAGCGGAAATTAGATCTAATGGTAACACGAATAGAAAACGTAGAACAGAAGTGCGAAATTGTGTTTAACCGAAATAAAATGATCGAAGAAAAGGGAGAACAAATGGGTACGGTTGTGCATAAAATTATAGATCGCTGCAAAGAAAATATGTCTAAAATATCATTGTTAGAGGAAGCAGAAAATGTTAAAGAAAACACATTCGATATGAAATGCGTCAATGAGCGATTGATAAATATTGAAAGCGATGTCGATGAGTTACAATGGAGATCAATGACTAACAATATCGTAATATCCGGAATAAAACAGGAGCCAAATGAGAATACAGAAAACATTGTAAGAAATTTTATCCGCAAAAATCTGGGAATAGGGGAAAATGTCAATTTCGTTTCTGTACATCGATTTGGAAAATAAAGACAAAATATTCAAAGAGTAATGACTAAATTTGTATCTTTGAAAGATAAACAATTAGTTATGAGGAACTGTCACAAATTAAAGGGGACACATATTTCTGTCAGAGAACAATTTCCGGTAAAAATCGAAAAGAAAAGGAAAAAACTATATCTTATATTAAAGCAGGCAAAGAAAGACCGAAAGAAAGCTATATTGATAAGAGATAAGCTGTTCATAGAAGGGGAATTATACGAACCAAGCGATGACACTGAACTAATACACACGGATAACAAAGAAACGAAGAACAGAAACACTCAAAATATCGATGCAGATAAAAGTCCATTCAATAATTCAACGCAACCTAGTGATTTCTACCCATGGAATCGTCCGAACAACGGAAAAATCAGAAGCGGAACAGAATTGATTCTGACGAACCTTATTCGTAAAGCCTGGCCAATATTAAATCAATCCGAAGTGCATGAACTCTATTAATAATCTATCTTAAAAATTTAACTCTACGCTAGTTCTATCCTGAACTTACTTCACAAAAACTGAAAGTCTATTTTTCGATAAAAGGGTTGCGTTATTTTTTATTTGTAACATTTATTGACCAACGTATTATTTTGTATACTACATTTTGTTGCTCTTGTTGCACACAATGTGCCTGAGTGTATTAATAAACTTGTCTTGTCTTGATATAATTCATTCTACAACGAAGCCATTTTATAGATACCAAGCCACTTTGACATGTTGTTTTTATAACAATTATTTGATCATTATTGATATCTATTGAAAAATTTTTATTAACAAAGTTAAATACTTCATATACATGTATAATAGATCAAGAATTTTGTATTTTTCAAAATAATTTCGAAAATAAAATGTGACTTTTTGTCCTGTGACTTTTTGTCCGTGACTTTTTGTCCTGTGACTTTCTGTCCTACATTCTTTATGACCTGTTTTTTTTTTTGTCTTATTAAATGTAATTCAATCCTGTTAAACTCAAACATTTTGAAGAAATATATCTTTATTTTTGGTGAAATTAATTATTGATATAGTATTGATATATTATATCGTCATTGCTTGAAAAATCGTTAATGTCGGATGGCGAATTTATATCTTCTACTTGATTATTTTCAACAAGTAACGGCTTAAACTGATACGGTATATATCTAAAGTTTGAGAGTTGCCTTGAAAACTGCTGTCAACACTGTTCATTGTTTAATTATGCAGAAATATGATCGACTTCGTCCTTATTGAGACATTTTTTTCGGCTTGTATCCACTGACGTCATCACGATCACGTGACCGGTATCTCATTAAAAATCAAAGATTACGACAAGCGCTGGATTCTTTGACCATTAAAAGGCCGTTAAATGAGGTTTTGACAAGAAAAATTTATTACAATATGTTTTTTGGCCAATATTTATTAATTAATTTAAAAAAAAAAAATTTAAATTGGGTCACGTCTCCTTTAAAGACATACACAATTAGAAAAACTACCATTCAGGGACAAGAATGGAATTCCCGACATTTTGACTTTGAGATGCAACACCATTCAAAGTTTAATTTTACGAAAATCCGTATTCGTTCAAGCAGTAAAAGCAAAATAAGATTTTTAACAACTTGACAAACATGAACTAGATAAAGCTACCTGTAAGTTACCTATCTTTTTAATTAGTATGATTGTTTTTATTAGCATGCACTTGTTACAATTATTCCTCGAACCGGCTATGGACATAGACATAGACATTTGCGCTGTTTTGAATGGTCATTGGCGCCTCAATTCATAGGACATTTGTGTTTTTTTAATATTTTCTTTTAAAAATAACAAAATTTGGAGAACTATATATCTAACCATGCGAAACTGTAAATTTTGCTAAATATTGTTGACGAAAGTCAGTTTTGGTTAACATAGCAAATTACAAATATTAAGTGTAACTTTAATAATGCAGAGCAAACTGCACATGTTTTGTTGTAGTTTTGATAAACATAGCCACTAGAACAAATGTGTTTCAGAGAAACAAAAAATAGTTTAACTTAATTTTGGTTTTTGGTTAGTTATATCGTACAATTCATATTTGCACTGGTGACTCAAAATGTACCAAAATTCAAAGTGTAATATTTATTCAGAAATACTTCGTACAACATCAAAGAAACCAAATTAGATCGTTGGTTTTCCTGAATATCATAGTAACGATTTCAATATTTTAGGAAGCATGATATGACCCTGGTCTGTACCATACGCTCTTATTATTCAATAATAACAAAGTATAAGGACGCTCTAAAAAAAATAAGATCCACAGATCCGTGTAACAGACGCACGGACACTATGCATATGTTACGTTACATTAACTAGTTGAGTTATTAACTGCCATCATCACTTTTCATTACTAATAGCTAGTATATTTAATATTACACTTACCCAGAATAAATAGTGAATCCAATTGTACTAATATGGCTACAATGCACATGTTTATTCCCTCCATAGCACTTTTCAGTCGTTAGGTCGTGCATTTATGTTTTATTCATACTTATATCATGCTATATCATTTCAAGATGTAGGCAGAATTATATGCGTTACTTCTCTTTTATATAACGTTTGAAGTATTTGAACTAATCAAATGTCATGACAGAAAATTCGACATCACGACTTCAAATTGACACTTTTTGATTATGCGTTTAAAATTCAAGAAATTTTCATCAAGTTGTTTTTCAATAGAACTATGATTCAAAGAAAACCAATAAGGCATCATAATATATCATTAAAACGTGGACAGATCTAGTAAGCAAAGTCCACCCTCCGAATGAAAATGTCAGTCTTAAAAACTTGATACAATGTATAAGGCTTAACATGCCTGCATCTTATTGATGAGATAAAAATTCTATTCAGTACCACAGCGACTTAAGATATTTTAGGAAAATATTGCAAATTAACTTTATGCAAAACTTTGCGTTTAAAGACTAAAGCAATTTTGAGTTCTGGGTAAAAACACATAAACATATGTATACTTCTACAATAACGAAGTATAATCTAATTGATGAATTCAAAATCACTTATCGTCATGTTTATGATATTTTTCGTAAAATCATTATACTGGCCGACTTTCACCCGAAGGAACCTAATCTAAAGTAAATCTCATGTGAACGGAAATAACTGTCCTTTTTTAGATCTAGATATTGATTTTACACTGGGAACTCTACACTAAAATTTCGTCAAAAGGGACTGTTTTCTTGCCTAATTGTTGGTTTTCCGTCTTAGCATAATGATAATCTTTTGGCACTATCTAACGGTTTTAACATGTTATGCCCGTGTCTATGGTGTTGTTATAGATCGCAATGAACGTAATCAATGTACTACTGGTAATTTAAAAGTGAAGGATTTCAGTATATCAAATGACTTAAACCTTAATTATTCTTCCAAAGATACAAAGATAAGCTTGAAAGTGTGACTGTACCTGTATAAAACATATTCAAAACGGGATAGAACATTCTAAGTTTTACAAAATGCTGTTTACCGGGCCCAGATATCTAAATACGATCCGGGTAAACTGATCGATCCATTAAATAAACCTATTCTAAAAGGTTTCCATTTCAGCATTGTAATTAAATGGTTGAATATTGTTTTTATTGGTATATATATTGATTTTGATTTCAGTAAATTAAATCCAAACTAATAGTTTTTCTATTTACATACACGTATACACAGTCATGATACTCAATCTGTTGATACCTTTATTTTGGCATTGCACAATGCCATGTTTTTCTCTGACTGTTAATGGCGTCATTACACTAAAGACATTGTATGTGTGCTGATTAATACTTTAGTCTTAAAAACATGTTTGTATTACTAGTAATTGGCCTCGAAATAGCTGTCAGTAACTGCGAGTACTATCAGATGTGAACCTATAGTGTAGTGTATTTTTCCTTCTGTATAAATACCCTGCCCGGTCCAGTTTCATTGTTGTAATCTGCTGGAAGAGGTCCGATAAGGGCCGAATTTTGCCCAAAACATCAGGTTCATCTGGTGAAAGATTTTGGACACTTTTTAAACACTGAACTGTCTAGTTTAGTACATTCAATTAGTTTATGTAAAAGACTTGGACTGATTTAGTTTATAAAGCGCTCAAATTCAAGCTTAAATATCAGCAATCTATCAAAACGCCATAGAATGTCATTTTTTAGATGTTTTTGTCAACAATGGAAGAAGCCGCATCCGTGTTTATCCTCATCCTGTATATATATATTATGTGTTATATCATCAAATACAACTTACATTTTAATATTAACAATGAACACGAATGCGGTCACTTCCATTTAAGACGAAACCGTCAAAAAATTACCTTAAATGCTAAAATTGTGAAGATTTCCGTAATTTAGCAGGACTAAATGATGCTAGTACTCGATAGATGTGTATTTTATGGTCAAAACAGTCCATATTCATGTAACAGAATTGTTCTACCTTCTAATAAATAGCTAAAAGTTTACATTTTAACAATTTTTTTAAACTGCTATATCTTAGGGCCAAAAAGGGGTCTTACTGAACCTACTCCTTTGGCCCTTATAAATTAATTTTATAGTTTGTTATATGTTGTACTTTTACAACGCCGTCCCATGTAAGGTGAATGGTTGCGATCCCGCTTACATGTTTCACAAAGCCACATTTTGTATGTGCCTGTCTAAGTCAGTAGCTTATAAACCAGTTGTCGTTTGTTGTTGAATATCATATTTGTATTTTGTTTATTATTATTTTTTTACATTAATAAGACCGTTAGTTTACTTGTTTAAGTTGTTTATAGTCGACCATGCTATGTGGGTTTTGCTCATTGTTGAAGTCCGTACAGTACCCTATATTTTTTAACTTCTATGTCATTTGATGGAGAGCTGTCGCATTGACAATCATACCACATCTTCTCATTCTTATATTTGAAGATCGCATTGACAATCATACCACATCTTCTCATTCTTATATTTGAAGAAACTAGCCTTTATGTAATTCTTATTTTATTAATGGCAGTTTATACAAATAGATTTCCATTTTTCCTGATTGTAAAATTTCCGTTGAATTAAAAAGCAAAAAATCATCAAGGAGTGTTGATCAAATTACAGATGTAGATGTGTAAATAGAATGAACACAAAACTTACTAATTAACAATTTTCGCAGTCTCAATGAACTATTTACGCCTAGTTAAGATTTCATTTAACAACCATGTTGTACTCCATGCTGACCTGATTACGGTGAAAATGTGGCGCCATTCGAAATCTAAATATAAGCAACTGCAAAAAAAAAAGCATTTTTTACCAGAGAAAGCAAGGCATGATATCATTGAAATATTGTTGATTATTTTTGACATAAAATAATGATAATAACTATAGTAGACTTATAGTTTTAACATTAATTCTGTCATATTTAAAGTCATATAAAATCCTGACGCAATGTAATTTGCCTTTATATGCAATTATTTAAAATTGTAAATTAGAGCGTTTTTTTCTGAAATATTCATTAAAACATTTGAAACTTGGATTGACTGAAGTTATAGCCGACTCTTTGTTACAATCTAAATAAGATATAGATCTCACATTTCGTTATACTTATACCAGTTAATTTGTGGTGTTGTTATTTTGTTTTATTCATCTATACAAATCAGAAATAAATATTCATATACATGGATGCCTCCAATTTAAATTTAAAATGTCTTTGAAATTATAGGTTGTATCCTATCAATCAAAAGAATATCATTTGAATTTAAAACAAATAATTATTGTATTTAAGAAGAAAAACACTGATTTTTTTACGACATGTCCAACGGCATGTAAGAAAGCCATTGATCATAATGGTTTGACATCTTAATTAGCAGGCTCTGATGTATGGGTTTGGATCATAATTGAAAGCCGTACGACGACCTCTAGTTGCTTAGATCAACGTAGGTTGGTCTTTGGGGTAAAGTTGTGTCATTGGCAGTCATATTGCAACTCTTTGTGTTCTTTTTTTTTTTTTATCTAAAAACAACGGTAAGAGGACAGAACCATGGTCATGCCCATCTACAAAGTCAGTATATAGGCACTGTTTAAACCTACCACGATTGTTATTTTTTTTCTATATATCTAGGATGTTGTCTAGGCCGCACGAGTCCACGACAGTATAACCTTGTGTCCACATGTACTACTACACCATAGGGTGACGACTCTGGCCAAATGTTCTAACTTGAACAACGTTACGATGGATTATTTATTGATATAGAATAATTTCTAATGTCTTGTATTCCCCTATAATAAACTACATACAAATACATTATAATGATTGTTCACTATCCGTCGCAGATGAATGTTTTATATACCTTACTTTCATCTTAAAACACTTAATTGCACTTCGAAGATCAATCTTGCACTTGATCAAAAGTAAATGTTAATTTACTCGATGAACTGCTAGTTGTCTACATTTCCAGCAAACAAAAAAGATTTTTAAATATGTAAAGTGATATGATAAATATATAAGATTTATAGTAATGTTGTATCGGACGTTAAAGCTTGTTAAAAACAAGAAAATTTCCAGCATCGTCAAACTTTAACATATCAACTTTCATGAATCTTTAATCGGCTTTGTGTAAACTGTGTATGATTAACGTAATTCCTCTCGAAGTTGATGTGTTTCCCTTGGTTTTAGTTTCTAACCCGGTTTTGTTTTTTCTCAGTCGATTTATGACTTTGAAACAGCAGAACACTACTCAAGCCTTTTTTTAGGTAAATCATTTGTTTTTCAATAATTCTTTTTGATTTTTTTTAAGCAATCGTGTCTAATACTGCATGTATCTTGATATTTGTTGCTGTACAAGTACCAATGTAGGTTTCCTAATTGCATGTTTTTCTAAGGAAATATCCTCTTGCAAGTAAAAACTGAAATCACAAAAATACACCGAGAAAAATTTAAAAAGGAAAGTCCCTAATCAGATCTCTAAATCAAAACACATGAAAAGAATAGAGAACACCTGTCATATTCCTGACTAGGTATAGGCATTTTCCAATGTAGAAAATGGTGGATTGAACCTGGTTTTATTGCTAGCTAAACCTCTCACTTGTATGACAGCTGCATTAAATTCCGTTATATTGACAACGATGCGTTAAAAAAACAAACAGACAAAAAAGGTAGAAATGTCAAAAATAGGGATACAACGGTCAACATAGTGTTATCAGCTTTATCACAGTAAAAAACAAAAAAATGGAGAAAAAAAGAACAAAAATGCATACATCAAAGTTAACAACCTCATCTTGCTTCCTTATTATGCGATTTAATTTATATATGTAAAATCTACCTATAAAAGTTTGAAAGATTGAATGTACTGGGGCCAAATCCTTACCCTGCCATCCATAATGTTAGATCAACATTAACTTTGACGTAGAATTGCGCGTTTGACGTCACACAGGTAGAAATAAAATAATGATGTCTGACGGGAGACATAGGTACAGAGTCACGATACATGGATATCACAAAAAAGTTTTAACAGTAAAAGTAAAAAGGCATACATCAAAATTTAACAACCTCATTTTGCTTTTTTATTATACAATTGTATTTCAAGCAGTAAAAGCAAAATAAGATTTTTAACAACTTGACAAATTTTAGGTACTGTGACCAGATATCTACCCTGACAGACACGTGGTTTGATTAACATTAAACGACGGCACAACAACGGTTAGTTTCCGCTTCATAAAATCTTTATAACTAAAGAAATAAGGACAACTTCAAACAGAATAAATGTCTTGACGTAGAATTGCGCGTTTGATGTCACACATGTTGAAATAAAATAATTGTGATGTTCAATGTATAAGGCGATGCATAAGTACAGAGTCACGTCAAACGGAAATCACAAAAAGAGACTTCACAGCAAAAAAAATAAAAAAAGATAAAAGAATACTATCATAAAACGTTATAAGGATGATAAACAGCGTAAGTACGCAAAATTTGTTCTTCAAGATCATATTGTATTTTTTGTGAAGTTGGTACGGAATATTTATCAACAAGGTCTTGGTACCTTCCGATGAACTTTGTTTTTCGCCTCTGGCGAAAAACAATCTTTTTTTTTGGCGACAAGTTGAAAACAATATTTATCTTTTAATTTAAGCATTACATATAGTGGCAGCTGAGGGTGAAACTGAGGGTCAAAAACAATTTTTTTTTTCTCCAAAAACTGGAAACAAACTTTTTTCCAAAAAAATCCATGTACATGTAATGAACGATTGAAATAAATTTATAAAACAAATTTAAAGCTGAAAGTTGTTATTGTTGGCATTTGTTTATTGTATCTATAGACAAATGGAAGTAGGATCTAAATACTAAGTATTGAGGACTTATCACTTTGATAGGCTACTAGTCAAAATACCACATGTGAAGATATAAGAATTCGTTACACGGTGTGCTAGTGACCTAATACGGTATATATTGGGTCAGTAAATTCCATATGGGGATTCCAGCTTCGCTCTCACCCCATATGGAATTTACTGACCCCATATATAACGTATTCGAGCTTCGCTCTCACCCTCTATGGAATTTACTGACCCCATATATACAATGTATCGTATTACTAGGTCACTAACACACCATGTAACTAATATTATCTTACCTCCTATAGATTTATAGAGATATGATTGGTTGAAGGACTACACGTGGTGTCTATGTATATTTGATATAGGGTGTCCTAAAAATATAGGGTTAGTTACCATACATGGTTAACTACCATATGGGGTTGATAAGGAGTTACTTCCCTTTCAAAACAAAAAAGATGCCACAACCCTTTAAAAAATACCACATGAGAAGATAGTCGGTAAGATAGATTCGTTACACGGTGTGCTAGTGACCTAATACGATATATATATATGGGGTCAGTAAATTCCATATATATCGCATTAGGTCACTAACACATGTACACCAATTAACTAATAATATATAGATAAATATCACAGTTCGCCGTTTTTTTCTGGCAATCCCGACTAAATATATGGTAGAGTTAACAAGTAACTAATTCAAAAGAGTTGTCGCTTAACATGGAAACACATCCGAAACACATCCGAATCCCATGAACTTATACCAGGGTTGATTTTTTGGTATTCACGCCAGATGCGCGTTTCGTCTACAAAGAACAAATTCACTGGCTTGTTGTCTATATGTAACGTACAAGTTCAAAGGAAATTATCAATTTTCGTGAAGAAAATCATAAAATACTTAATCTAATTATACCAATTGTCTTTTAAAATATACTATGTAATTTTATGGAAATATTCTTTATAAAGCACAAAAATGTCAGTATTCTCCTCAGAAACTAACAAAACCTTTAAATAGACTTATTAAAAGGGGATATAGTTACGATACTGTTGTCAGGTCATTAAAGATTGCATATTTTGGCTTTAACATTGATTCACTGATAGGGTCTTTGCATCGGAACTAAACACATTTATTTCTAAAAAAACAGTTGTTGGCATGACACGGGTTATGTTCTTCTCATATATTTTATGATAGTATGATACTAAACCCCTAACGGGAGGGATTGTACCTGATATTCATATGATGAAGACATAATCTTTCAATCAGTTTAATTGAGGTCTGGAGCTGGCATGTCAGTTAACTGCTAGTAGTCTGTTGTTATTTATGTATTATTGTCATTTTATTTATTTTCTTTTGTTACATCTTTTGACATCAGACTTGGACTTCTCTTGAACTGAATTTTAATGTGCGTATTGTTATTCTTTTACTTTTCTACATTGGCTAGAGGTATAGGGGGAGGGTTGAGATCTCATAAACATGTTTAACCCCGCCGCAATTTTGCGCCTGTCCCAAGTCAGGAGCCTCTGGCCTTTGTTAGTCTTGTATGATTTTAAATTTTAGTTTCTTGTGTATAATTCGGAGTTTAGTATGACGTCCATTATCACTGTACTGTTATGCATATTTTAGGGGCCAGCTGAAGGACACCTACGGGTGCGGGAATTCTCGCTACATTGAAGACCCATTGGTTGCCTTCGGCTGTTGTTTGCTCTATGGTCGGGTGGTTGTCGCTTTGACATATTCACCATTTCCTTTCTCAATTTTATGTATTTGTGTTTCGTTTGTCCTGTCTCGCTGTATATTATCTTAATATGTTGTATATATTGTCCTCTTGTACACAAGTATGTGTCTGAGGTTATGAATAAAATCTTGAAATCTTATGAATAAAATCTTGAAACAAAAGACTCATCAGTGACGCTCAGATAAAAAAAATGTTAAAAAAACAAATAAAGTACGAAGTTGAAGATCATTGAGGACCATAAATGCCTAAAAATTTTGCCAAATACAGCTAATGTAATCTATTCCTGAGGTAGAAAAGCCTTGGTTTTTCAAAAATTCAAAGTGTTGTTAACACTAAATTTATAATTATGAACATACCAATGATAACTCAAGTCAACACAGAAGTGCTGACTACTGGGCTGGTGATATATGTTCCCTCGGGGAATAAAACTCTACCAGCAGTGGCATCGACCCGACCCAGTGGTTGTAAATAAACTCATCATATATACTAGGATTGAAATTTTTAAATTTACGCCAGACGCGCGTTTCGTCTAAAAGACTAATCAGTGACGCTCGCACAAAAAATGTTAAAAAACAAATAAAGTACGAAGTTGAAAAGTGGAGAAAAAGAGGGGGACATATACCAATGGGACATTCAAACTAATTGATCGAAAATAAACTGACAACGCAATGGATAAACATGACAAACAGACAAATACTAGTATACAAGACACAACATAAAAACTAAAGACTAAACAACACGAACCCCACCAAAAACTGGGGAAATCTCCGGTGTACCGAAAGGGTAAGCAGAATATGCTCCGAATGTGGCACCCGTCGTGTTGCTTATGTTACTTAGTTTTACTAGTATCACAAACCCGGTAAATAGTATAATTCGGTAGGTCACACTCGTGAAAAAGGAATGGATTGTAGTTACGACATAAGGAAAATATCCGATATCATATGTGAAACGGTTATTCCATAACGGTCAACCAAATCGTGATTGCCTCCGTAAAATTTACGAATGGATGCTGTTACTTATACATTTGGAACTCTTGGTTGAATAGCATCATTGTGAGTTTCAACCCTCTATTAAGGAAATCATGATAGGAAAAACAAGCCCGGGAATATCGTATTAATTGGGAGATTTATACTTTGTATGCAGGCGTTGCTTTAATGTTGCTACATAGAAATGGAAGGTTTATAATTGGGAAGATAAATCATCTCTTTTGTCGTAAAGTTTTGTTTTCAATTGATCATCATTGTCAAATTCTAGATACAATTTATGATATGAGGCAGACTTAACTGTGTCTATAGCATACTTCATCTCTAGTTTAATAGGATAGATCTATGCGTTCAAAATAGTCACCAAATTTTGAATTATTAAGTGAGAGAACATTATCTATATAGTTGAAAGTCAAGTAAACTTAAAGGATATAATTGTTAACTTCTTTTCTTTCTTCCTAAGAAGTTCCTTTATGAGGTCAGTCTCATAGGAATAAAGGAACATGTTGGCAAACAGGGGAACACACTGGGTTCCCATGGGAATGTCGATAGTTTGTTGAAAAACAATTCCTCCAATTTGTCTTTTAGTTTGAAATGGGGAATACTTGTGAAAAGTGCAGAAAAGTCAGATATGTTAACACTATTGAAAGGAGAAAGAGTCTTAGATTGTGTGAATTCTAAAAGATCTTTGTTTTTTTTTTTTATTTATCCACATCTGATGCATGCCACCTTTATAATAGGCAGTTCCACAATAACTTTAAAACCCGGCTTTGATTGCTGATCAAATTTATGTTTATAATTTAGAAAGCGGTTTTCGTTTAGCACTTAAAAGGCCTAGCAATATGCCGTTGTTTTTAAAGACACTTATGCAGTTTATGTATCCAATA
Organism: Mytilus edulis; assembly: GCF_963676685.1. NCBI lineage: Eukaryota > Metazoa > Mollusca > Bivalvia > Mytilida > Mytilidae > Mytilus > Mytilus edulis. The sequence goes on along the minus strand of NC_092351.1, from coordinate 11,459,474 downwards.
CAGTTATGGAAGATCCAGTTCTTCATCTTCACAGACCTAGGGTTATCGAGGATTTTCTCTTTGGTAAGTGGCGTTGGGGTATATGTTGAGTTTCCAAGTGAATTGTCAATACCTGATGCATTTATCAAGCAGTTTGTGTACTTTATCGGCGGGGACAACACCATGTATGTCATGGAGGTAGGAAAAGTGTTTTGCAACATTTGGGTCTATAAAGATTGACGTAGCATGGGTATTGAATGCCCATTCCGTTTCCTAATTCTTATTTATGCAACGACCTTACGGCCTTATTCCAGTCGGAAAGAGTTTCTCGTGTTAGCCCATTGCCTGGTATAATCATCGATTGTATCACTCAGTATTTTGAAGTTTCGTTTCCCATTGATGGGTTTAGGCTCATGATATTTAGGACCTTTGAATTTCTCATTTCGCAGGGAAGTGTTATTGACAATATTGAGGTCCCCGGTACTAACGTGGCCAGTTGGATTATTTTAGAACTAGGACAGGTGCAATCAGGAGGTTCAAACTTGAAGTCCATGAAAAAACATGTTTGTTATTAAAAGTTCTAGTTGCAATTGCTTTGGTATAGGTATAAGAAATGATTGGTACAGCAAAAAAAGAAATGCACCACCATATGATTTTTTTCTTCACCATTTTTTTTAGTCATTTAGTTAAATAACTAGTGAATTGCGCATCTGTTATTAAAATTCCAAAAGTTTTGAGGCCATTGGCTTTATATTTCGAAATGAGACAGTGCTGTTCAGAGTCATCTTAATAAAACATGTCTGTGTATGTGTACCATTGCTATTGTCACTAGTATGCTGGTCTGAATGTGTCATGTTTGGGATATTTGTCATGTCTGCATGGTAATGGGGTGACACCTGTCGTATTAGGGCGTTTTTCAATAAAAGCGTTCCTTTCAGACCTAAAAAAAAAATGGAAAATCAACTAGTCTAAAATTTATTTTCAAGAGTTATTTTGAATACCCCTATTATAGACCTGTTTGTAAACAAAAAGTGCAATCGTAAATACTCTTTAAAATGATATTATTTTCATAAGTTGTGTACTGTTTCGTAAGGGGCTTTTGTCCCCTACGAAACTGCTTCTAAACACACATATTTTTGCAATTTTAAATGTTTCCTATAGACATTCCAGTTTGTTTACTTTATATACTAGAAAAATCTCATTTTTTTCTAAATTGGAGAACCATTTTTGATCGATAAAGATTAGACAGGACTTCACATATGAAGGTACAACTCATGTTACGTAGTGGACATTTTGATGCGTTTCGTAGTTAACAAAACCGTTTCGTAGTGGACGAAAAGTTTCGTAGTTGACATCAACCCTATTCTATGTTAATAAAAACATAATAAAACTTATATGAAACTAACCTTTGCTATTTGCTTTGCACGAATATAATTGAAAAAAGAGTAAAAAAGACTGCATGGTAGTGGTAGTGTCCAGTACGAAACGTTATTCTCCCAAACTTGTTTCGTAGGGGACCGTTTCGTAGGGGACGTATTCACATGTTATTTGTTTTTCTCACAACCCCAATATTGCAATAGAAACAAGACTGACTGTATTCATCAAAGCGTTATTAAGCTGTACACTGATATTTTTTTCATAATTTTAAAACCAGTTACTGAAGGAAATTTGACCCGTTTCGTAGTGGACATTTACAAAAATACGGCATCACTCTGGTCCATTTGATGTGCTCAATTTTTCATACCAACAGTTTAATTGCCGTTATAAAAGCATCACTTCTTTTGTAAGACCCTAATGTTTATATCTCTTGCAAACAAAAAATTACATTGATTTTATAAAACTGTTTATAAGCAAGTTTTAATGACTTCGTTTCGTAGTGGACATTGTGTTAGGGACGCACCTTCTAAAATAAAAAATCCTATGTTAAAAGCTGTTTATTAAAATATGTTGGCTCTAAACATACTTTTGAATTATTAAAGAACTTATATTAAGTAAAATTAATATTTATTTCTACATTTTTTTACGATATTTGAGAGTATGAATGTTGAACAGGCGGTCTAGGGACATGCCATTTTGGTTGTTTTGGACTATTCAGGAATCAATATCTTATCAATCCCTCTAAAAAATAAACTGTTTCTTTGCTTAAAAATGTTATATCTAATTCAATGTACTGACTGCACAAAAAATTACTACAAAGATCAAACACATTTTTTTTAAAGTGGCTGGGACAAGAAAGTACGTTTTTATTGAAAAACGCCCATTAGAAGACACCGTGTCTATTTGGACGTATGTTTCGGACCTTTTTATAATATTCGACGTCCGCGGCACTATTCTTTTAGATCTTTGTAAATTTATGCAATATTGCTTCTCGGCGGATAATGACTGGGGAAAAACTGTCCACCAGCAGGGACATCGACCCAGTGGTTATAAAGGAGGTGCGAAAGATAGCAGAGGGGCATTCAAACTCATAGATCGAAAAAAAACTGACAACGCCATGGTTAAAAAAGACACACAGACAAATACTAGTTTATACGATCTTGACACAACATAGAAAAACTAAAGACTAAGCAACACGAATTCCACAAAAAAATGGGGTGATCTCAGGTGCTCCGGAAGGGCAAGTAAGCGTTTCCAGTTATGCCTGCATCATGTGTCATGCGAATCCCCACCGACTAAAAATGTTACAGTCGGGAACAGAACACAATCGAGAAAACTAAATAGACTAGATTACTATTCTTATATCTAAAGATCCATGACTACCGAATTAAACATGCTAATGTTAAGTTTAGACGCAGACATATATCGTATCGCGCAACCAAATGTGGCCATTACAAATCTATGCAGTGTGGAATTTTTCGTAACATCCATAATCAAAAGTACACTGGTAGATGCTCACTGACATATTGGTTATGAGTGACAGGACATCAACAAAATTTCTGAACGCAAAATCATATCATTCTTTCACGTTTCTCCGTTATGCTGGTTTGTTTGTTTGTGTTAGCAATATGAGAAACAAACAAAATGATTACACAAATGAATGATTTAATGATGAAAGACTTTATTTTTAAATCAAATTGATAAAATATAATCCAGCTTGCAGTACTATCAAAATCTGTCAGCCGTGAAAACGCGTAACAAAGTAACTTTTACAATATGTAATTATTCGTCCTTGACCATTCTAATTAAAACAAGTGAAACTGCATCTGAGCAACTGTTTACTGATGATACTCCTCCCGTCCAGGAGGTTGTTGAGTGATGAATCTGAAAACGCGTCACACGATACAAAACTGACTTATATTATTGAAACCCTGAAACCAAATTTCTGAAATCCTTATGATGAAGTCCAGAGAAGATGCGAAGAAAAAACATTCATGGGAAGGACAGACAGATAGACACAGCTAAAACATTCAATATACCCCATTCACTTTTTATAACGTGGGGATGTGTAATTAGCTCTCCGCACTTCAGTGCTATTCGTTTTAGTTCAGTTGTGCATACATCTCACGACAACAAAGAACGAACATAAAATAGCAAAATTAGACTGATTCAAGACTACCTTTTCTTTCTTTTATACACAATTAGATAAAAGATTTAAAGTTTCATCATAAAAAAACGGAATACTAGTAGATCATTTTGATACAACTTTGGAATAAAAAGAACCAATGTTTTAGAATATTGTCTTTTAAAGACAGTAAGTACTGTGAACCAATTACTCAATTAGATATTTATCTTAAGTATAAAAAAGAAGATGTGGTATTATTGCCAATGCGACAACTATTTACAAAAGACCAAAATGACACAGACATTAACAACTATGGGTCACCGTACGGCCTTCAACAATGAGCAAAGCCCATACCGCATAGTCAGCAATAAAAGGCCCCGATAAGACAATGTAAAACAATTCAAACGAGAAAACTAACGGCCTTATTTATGTTAAAAAATGAACGAAAAACAAATATGTAACACATAAACAAACGACAACCACTGAATTACAGGCTCCTGACTTGGGACAGGCACATACATAAATAATGTGGCGGGGTTAAACATGTTAGCGGGATCCCAACCCTCCTCATAACCTGGGACAGTGGTATAATAGTACAACATAAGAACGAACTATAAAAATCAGTTGAAAAAGGCTTAACTCATCAAATGGACAAAAATACAAGTGGACGTGGCCCGGTACTTATACATCCCGACACAAAAAGACACAATGAACAGATCTGAGGGTACTCGCAGTTATCTGACAGCTAGTTCAAAGCCACTAACAACTAATAAAAAATCATGCATCTAAGACTAAACTATCAATCTTAAGTGGTCATTAATAGAATTCTTCAAGCATATCGCCGTTTAAAAGGTACAAGTAACTATAAAAGAAAGACAGAATGCCACAGGCGATTTGCTATAAAGATTTAAAAAACACATATATGAGATGTTATAGGGTTGTTCAATATACGGATATGGATACTAGAACTGCACATTGTTAAAAAAACAAACAAAAATATTGATGCCAACGTTTAAAACGTTGTTTAAGTAATAGAAATAAACAGGAAATACGAAAAAGATGTGAAAAATATTGATATACAAAATTGTAATATGCTTATCGAGTCCCCGCAGTGGTCAATATATAAAAAGAAGATGTGGTATGATTGCCAATGAGACAACCGTCCACAAGATACCAAAATGACACAGAAATTAACAAATATAGGTCACCGTACGGCCTTCAACAATGAGCAAAGCCCATACCGTATAGTCAGCTATAAAAGGCCCCGAAATGACAATGTAAAACCATTCAAACGATAAACCAAACGGCCTTATTTATATAAAAAAAAATGAACGAAAAACAAATATATATGTAACACATGATAAACAAACGACAACCACTGAACTACATGCTCCTGACTTTGGACAGGCACATACATACATGATGTGGCGGGGTTAAACATGTTAGTGGGACCCCCCCCTAAACTAGGGACAGTGGTATAACAGTACAACATAAGAACGATTTATAAAAATCAGTTGAAAAGGGCTTAACTCATCAGATGGACAAAAATACAAGTGGACGTGGCCGGGTTCTTGCACATCCCGACAACAAAAAGACACTAGGAACAGATTTGAGAGTATTCGCAATTATCTGACAGCTACATTTGTAGTTCAAAGCTTCAACAACTAATAAAAAAATCATGCATCTAAGACTAAATTATCAGTCCGTACACATCCAACATCCAATGGATTTAGTGTAAAGACGTCATAAACGGTCAGAGAAAAACATGACCTTGTGTAATGCCGGCCAAGTTGACTCTACATACATGTAATTACTGTGACTTTTAAACAAATCAATTTCTCCAATTCAATATATGTCACACTATATCTGCATTTTATAAGGTGACATAATATTTGATGGTCCAAGCAGAGACATATATATAATTATATTATTTATGTCTATGTATATATAGTCCCAGCCTGGTTTTTGAATTTTTGCCAAATATTTGGAATACTGTGGGATTTTTCAAGTTCCACCATTAAAAAATTGCCCCTACTTTTCTTTTCAAACTCAATTACATATAGTTTTAAATTCCATCTTTGAAAATCTTATAAAATCAGAGTTTTTAAAAGAGAAAAGATGCCAATGTTAAATTCATGAAAACTATGATCTAGAGATAATTGTTTCCCGCCAAATTTCAATAGCTTATATTTCAAAAACAAAAACAAAAAATTTCTTCCTACTTTTTTAGTTCATTTATTTATTTGTTTTTCTTTATATTTATAACAGTTTTTTTAAAAGCTATTATTTTGTAACAGATTAGCGAACTTCCTTATCAGTGGCGGATCCAAAAGGGGGGGGCGGGAGTTGGAACCTCCCATTATTTTTTGGACGATCAATGCATTTGAATGGGAACATATGGTTAGAATTTTAATAATTACATAAGATGTCATGATACATTCGATCCTATTGTAAATTTCCAAGCACCAAGGGGACAAGCGGGTATAGCTATCTTATGGCCCAAAAAGTGGAACGATTTAATAAGAAAATTGCCAGAAGGCAACGAAAGAGTCATTGATATCTCTGTTCAAACCAAGGATCGCCAAGTTTGTATTATCAACTCATACCTACCAACTTCAAATACAAACTCAGTAATAAAATATAGGGAACATTTAATTAGATATTATCAAATTTCTTATACAAAAATATTGCTATATGGATTTCATAATCTGTGGGGACCTAAACGGAACCTTACTCAATTCAAGTCATAATCAACATGATAGAATATTAAAAGAGTTTGTCAAAGACTATAATCTACACCAACTAGATGCTGATGATCACCTACACTCTTTCTTTCATCATAATGGAAAATCTACATCTAAAATAGACTACATCCTGTCATCAAATAGCAACCTTATCCACTCTATTCAGACTTTCTCGCAAGATGCAATAAATTTATCAGCCCATGTACCAGTCAAGGCTCTTTTAACACTTCAAGCCGACAAACAAAAACAAAAAAAATCATCAAATTTCAGCAACGAAGTACTGCATAAAACAGAATGGGAAAAGTGTGTACCAGCAATTTACAGTGAAGCAGTAAAAAAATCTTTAGACCAAAGTAAAAATCGAAAAGTAACAACAGAAGACCAAACAAATAATCTAATAGATGCAATTAAACAAGCTGCAAGGAAAACAATTCCGACAAAAACTTTGAAAATCCGCGGCCCAAGACTAAAAGTTTCACAACATGCAAAAAAGTTACTTAGGATTAGTAAACAGAAACACAGGATATGGGACCTTCATGGAAGAAAGAGAGGTGAGGACGCTTGTTTTTTGGAACTGAAGGAAGCAAAAAGAAACGTAAGAAAAAGATTACGGCAAGAAAGAGCAACTGAATGTAAAAAATTTTATAAAAAACAGGAAAGTGAACCCAACTCTAAAAATTTCTACAGATTAATACGCAGAAATACAAACAGCACTAAAGAACTTGCTACAACCATACTATATGATGATCATGAACTCACTGATCCATGAAGAACAAAGAGAGGCAATGGCAAAGTATTTTCAAAATTTAGCAACACCCAAGGACGATCCTGATTTTGATGAAAAATTTCTAAATAACTGCCAATTCCGCTGTGAAATTATAAAAGAAATCTGTAGCTTGTCTGATTTTAGTTCAGACAAATTCAACCCCACCGAAATTTCTGAGGCAATATCAAATCTGAACAATGGAAAGGCATGCGATGAATATGGGCTATCTGCTGAACAATTCAAATCTGCTGAAGAGGTTGTTGTTCCGTATCTCGTTTCTCTATTTAATCAAATATTGGCTGAGAAAAAGGTACCAATCCAATTTAAAACCGGTATTCTTAATGCAGTATGTAAGAAAAATAAAGATGACAAAATACTTGATAACTACAGAGGCATCACCGTATCATCAATTATAGGAAAAAATTTTGAACATGTTATCCTTAAGAGAGTGCTTTTGAAATTAGATAAACAATCAGAGCTACAATTTGGCTTCACAAGTGGCCTCTCACAAGCAATGGCAGCACTGCTAGTCTCCGAATCGGAACTTATATCAAAAAACCAAAAATCTAAATTAATTTTCGGACTTCTGGATTCACAAAAGGCATTTGATGTTGTTCATCATGATCTTCTTCTCGACAAGTTATTTGACCAAAATATTGATCCAGATATTTGGGAAATCATTTTTGATATGTACAACAACCTTACCTCTGAAGTTAAACATGTTAAATGGAAAAACGGATTTAGTAACAGCTTCCCTGTACGGCAAGGAGTCCGCCAAGGTGGAATTCTATCCACCCATTTGTACAAACTGTACATTAACGACCTACTTACAGAACTTGAAGAGAATGGTATGGGCCAGTACATCGGCACAAACTTTACGGGATGTCCAACCTGTGCAGATGACATTATACTACTGTCATCAACTGAAGAAGAAATGCAATCTATGCTAGATACATCTAAAAGATACTCAGACAAACATAGATACAAGATCCATCCAACCAAAAGCGTTACAATTAATAAATATAGTAACTCAAAAACAACGAAAAGTGAAGTTCAATTCAAACTCGATGATAAAAACATGCCATCAGCTAACCAAGGTACACATCTGGGTATCATCAGAGCAATTAAGGACCAAAATAAAACAAACATCCAGGACAGAATAAGCTTAGCCAGAAGAACAGCCTACTCTCTTATGAACGTTGGAGTACATGGTACAAATGGACTAAACCCTAAAACTTCCTATATGATATATAGAGTATACGTTCTACCAAGGCTACTTTACAGCCTGGAAGTTCTGCCACTCAATAATGGGGACATTAAGTTGCTAAGAGATTTCCATGTGAATTTTTGGAGACAAATACAAGCTCTTCCTTCACGGACAGCAATTTCAGCAGTATATTTACTCGTGGGTGCTCTCCCCATAGAGGCAGAAATTCACAAAAGAGTTCTTAGCCTGTTCCACTCCATCTTTTCATCTAACAATGAGAATCTAAAAAAGGCTCTAGAGAGGCAATATGTTCTGCAAACACATGAATTAACTTTCCTTAACAGAGTAGCAGATATTTTATGCATGTATAATCTTCCTCCATGGACTGATCTGAAAGATCAATTACCATCAAAGTTATCATGGAAATGCAAGGCAAGAGAAGCAATAAACAACTACTTGAAAGTGAATCTTCAAAGGGACGCCAATAGCAAAACAACACTGAAATGTCTCTGCATCCCTAATTTAGACATAGGAAAACCTCATACTATCTGGAACAGTCTACCACCAAACATCGGCGAACTCAGGAAAGCAACAATAAAAGCAAGGTTATGCACAGGGACATATATATTTCAATCGCAGAAAGCTCGTTTCTCAAATATGAATCTTGATGCAACTTGCCCAATTTGTCAACTGGAAGAAGACGATATCATCCATTTTCTCACTCGCTGTCCCGTTTTGGAAGGTATACGCAGAGAATCTCTCAGTGTTATCAAAAGAATTACCATCCATAAAATTGGGCTAGGAAACTGGAATTCTAACTTTCACGAGAGAACTTGTATTGCTCAACTAATCTTGGATTGTCAGCAACTGGCTCTAAACAATATTCTTCCTCAGGATGACCTTTTCCTTAATTCAATAGAAGAACTAAGCAGGAACCTATGTTATAGACTCCATCTAAAGAGAGTGTCCTTTCTTAATATCTAGTTCCCATAAGGTCAGTGTGGTTGTACCGCGCTATACCTTAATCAGCTGTCTTCGATTTCATGAAATGAAATATGGCTTATTCTCTGGACAATCTAAAGAATAATCATTAATGATTTTTCGACAGTACAACTAGGTCAGTGTGGTTGTTCGTTCCGCGCTAAACCTTTATTACATCAATCTTATACACAGAATTTTAAATCTTCATTAGATTAATATGGCTGTCCCGCGCTATGCCTTCATTTGCTGTCTTAAACTCCGTAATATGAAACAACGTTTATCTTTAATGTAAAGTCATCGCTAAGGATTTTGGACAGAACAACTAGGTCAGTGTGGGTGTTCCGCGCTAAACCTATCAATCCTGTTTGTAAAATTAAATGCTGAGAAAATCCATGAAATAGTAGAATAACTGGTCAGTGTGGTTGTGCCGCGCTATACCTATAAAGGGAATAAATATGCATGTTTAGCTTTAAAACCCAGTAGCTACACACACATATATATATAAATATATATATAACAGATAGTTATACATGTTATAATGGCTATGCATAATTAGATCGCTTCTAAGGACATATAAGCTTATATGCATGATTTTATTGATTTTATATCGCCTAGTAGTACACATAGACAGATGTAGTAGCTGCAGCAGGCAGAAATCTGAAAACTAGTTATTTTTGTATTTTCTTCTTACCTTTTAGTAACATTGTTTTAGTGAATGTAAAGATTTTTTACTATAATTTATGCCCTGTAAATAATATTCAAAACTTTCTTAAAACTCTATTAATAACCTTTAAATTGTGACATATTTTTAATGTACATAGAAGTTACTATTATTATTTTTGCAGGGATTTAACTGTATATATTTTTATTTAAATGTTATTTTTAAATAGTTATGTTTTCACTGAATAATTAATTATTATAAGGGTTTAACCAACCTTAATTTAGTAAGGTTGGTGTACTCCAACTATTGGAGGAAGTTATAGAGGAAAGAAGAAGAAGAAGACCCCCCCCCCTTTTTTAAATTGCTGGATCCGTCCCTGATTATGCAATCTTCACTGGCTAAAGCTTAGGGAGCTACCATTTGATTTTTATGGGGGGGGGGGGGGGGGGCTAGGGTGAAATTTGAAAAAAATAGGCAGGACAGGAGTTTTGAGTAAAAAAAAAGCAGGATAAGACACTTGCAAAAAAAAAGTCAGGACGACAATTTAGGTAAAAAAAAGTCAGGATAAACTAAAAAAAAAAAGGCAGGACCGAACAGAGTGAAAAATAAACAGGCAGGACAGAGATAACAGCTAAAAAAAAAAGGCAGGACAAAATTTTTCATCCTAGCCCCCCCCCCCCCCCCCCCCCCCCCCCCATAAAAATCAAATGATAGCTCCCTTAGTGTATTCCAACTATTGGAGAAAGGGTACTCCAAGTATTGGAGGAAGTTACATAGAAAAAAGATTGCGGTAGTTGGACATACCGAGTAGCAAGAACACTTGCATAGATGGAAATCTCGTGGTTTATTTTACACTGGTTTGTTGTTTATTTTGCATTGTTTGTAAACACGTTGCAAGATGCTTTTGTGTTGAATGATTTAAGAAATTTCACAATAATTATGCATTTGCTATACAAAATGTATGACTCTGGCTGTGGGCTTTTTTCATAAACCTGAGTCAAGTAGTCCGAGATTGCTCTGACTCTGACGTCCAACGGCGGTATTGCCCGACAAGCACATGCATGGATAGAAACAAGTGCCTGTGCCGACAAGCTGGGGCGTCCCACGGCCCCAGCCTGTCTGGTTAAACAGCCGTTGGATGTCAGAGTAATCTGGGACTAGAGTCCTATAAAGTAGACTGCTTTATTTGGTGCAAGACAATATAAAAAAGAAGATGTGGTACGATTGCCAATGAGACATCTGTCCACAAATGACACTAAAATTAACAACTATAGGTCACCGTAAGGCCTTCAACAATGAGCACAGCCCATACCGCACAGTCAGCTATAAAAAACCCGAAATGACAATGTAAAACAATAAACGTATTTACACTTTTGGTATTTAGCTGAATCTTGCCTCCGAATGACCTTAGATCTACTCCGAATCACCTTTTGACGTCAAGCAACAATCACTTTTAAATTGTGACGTCAAATATTTTAAATTATGATGTCAAAGTTTACGGGAACCTGTGTGATTTTACGTAATGGCGGACAAATTTGCATACAAGTGTAAATACGTCTATTCAAACGAGAAAACTATAACGGCCTTATTTATATAAAAAAATGAACGAAAAAACAAATATGTAAACACACAAACAAACGACAACCACTGAATTACAGGCTCCCGACTTGGGACAAGCACATAAAGCGTGATCCCAACCAAGAAAAATATACAGACTGTCTATGAGGACAACTCCACCTTCTCAAAAAAACCTACCCAGACCGTCTATGAAGACAACTCCAACCGTCTGTGAAGACAACTCGAACTGTCAATAAGACAACTGGAACTGTCTATAATAACAATTCAGACTAAGTATGAATTAAGACTTTTGACAAAATAAATGATTTAAGATGGAAAAGTATGTGTGACGTCTGATAAAAGTTTTGAAGCTGATTTATATAAATAACATAACGATAATTATCATTTACCTCAGTTATCATTATGCCCCACCTACGATAGTAGAGGGGCATTATGTTTTCTGGTCTGTGCGTCCCTCCGTCTGTCCGTTCGTCCGTCCGTTCGTCCGTCCGTCTGTCCCGCTTCAGGTTAAAGTTTTTGGTCAAGGTAGTTTTTGATGAAGCTGAGGTCCAATCAACATGAAACTTAGTACATATGTTCCTTATGATATGATCTTTCTAATTTTAAAGACAAATTAAACTTTTGACCCCAATTTCACGGTCCACTGAACATAAAAAATGAAAGTGCGAGTTTCAGGTTAAAGTTTTTGGTCAAGGTAGTTTTTGATGAAGTTGAAGTCCAATCAACTTGAAACTTAGTACAAATGTTCCCTATGATATGATCTTTCTAATTTTAATGCCTAATTATATTTTTTACCCAATTTCACGGTCCATTGAACATGGAAAATGATAGTATGATAGTGCGAGTGGGGCATCTGTGTACTTTGACTTTGGACACATTCTTGTTTTCTATATAAAATAAGTACACAATATTTTCACTATTTTTTTCAAAATTAAATGCAAGCATTGAACTATTGGACTGGTCAATAGTTTCCAACTATTGGACCTCGGTGAAACTATTTTACTGTAAGCGTCATTTTATTTTGCGGAATTTAAAATGCAGCTACGGGGTTGGCTAATGTTGAGAATATTGCAGCCTGAGTTACAACGTCGTGTTTTACCTATTATATCTAGGGTTGACGTCAGTGCAGAACGAAGCCTTAGCCCTTACCATTCAGTACATCCATGAAATAAACATGAAACAGTATGGTTGTGTTTCTGTTTTTTATATGACGATAGTTGATTTAGCCCAGACATTTATTGTCTGTTGTCTCTTTAGGTATAATGAAACACTTACTGACTGGATATTTATGCAATAGTAAGTTTATTGTCCCCTCGGATACAACTATTGCCCTGGGCTATGCCTCAGGGCAGTAGTTGCATCTCATTGACAATAAACTTACTATTTCACTCATACCCAGTCAATAAGTATACACTATGAAGAGCCATCTATATATCGGTATTTTTTTTCCCCGTTGTTTTAAAGCTGTATGAAAAAATGATGTTTGTAATCATGGTAATGTTTTGATGAAGTCTCTTTTTTATATATATATACATTGAACATGTTGAATGGAGTATTTTAAAGTACTGTCTTCTTCATCTTTCGTTAATCAGCAATGGAAAAATACCATCACGCTGATGCTGTGTCATCAAGTGCAGGTGCTGTACTAGTTGTTATCAATAAAACCAAAAAAATAAATAAATATATATACGAGTTTAAAATTGTGGACGGTGCAGGATAAAAACAAGGATGACCAAGGTTTTCAAGGTCTTCTAGTGTGCAAATTTGATTTCTGTAAAAGGATCCAATATAGAGGTTTTTACTTCCTTCTATTTGTATTTTAGTCCAAATAATCTTCATTGAATAAGGTATACGAAATATTTTGGTGGTTATTATTTTGGAGGATTTAAACCTTTATCGATACCTTTGCATGAACACTTTTAAGTTGGCGGAATTTATTTTGGCGATTTTGTTCTATCCACGAACATTTTGATAACAATTACCAGAAAGATGTAAAGTTGTAATGATCAGCATATACACATGTAAGTCAGTGCAAAAAATTTTCATATCTATAGGAAGGTCGTTTATGTATAATATAAACAGAAGGGGTCCTAATATGGAGCCTTGGGACACTATACTTGATACAAAAATGTATAAAGTTTTTCAGAATGAGCATTAATTATATCAATTTTTACTTGTTGAGTTCTTTCATTCAAATACTATTTAAAAAAAGAAACAGCAGCATTATCAAATCCATAAATTTCAAGTTTTTTACAGAGAATATCATGATCTAAATGTACTACATCAAAACCTTTCTTAAAATCCAACAGGACTCCTAAGTTGATCTTACCATCATTCATATCCTGTATCCATTTATCGATGATATTGATAAGGGTAGTTTGGCAAGAGTGTTCTTGTCAAAACCTAGACTGTGCTTGGTGTAAAAGATCTAATCTTTCCCAATAGTCACACAAATGTTTTGAAACATGCTTTTCTAAAAAGTTTGATAAAACAGGAAGATCATATTCATGCTATCAGTTGTCATTATATCAAATGTTTGTAAAATCTCTTTATTTTGTTTTTTTTAGAAATGAACTGAGTCACTACATTTACAACAGTAAGGTGGTCACGGACAGGTACCATGGTCTACTCTTGTTTTATCGGACATCTTCCTTCCCAGGTAACCAAGGTGAGTAATTACGGCAATATATATGATATTCGTTATTTTCTGCTGTTCAAACTATTTGGGTTTCAAGGATGTTGTAACAAGTAAAATATTATTTGAGTTCAATTGTCAATGGCTTCACAGTGAAAAAGTTAAAGTGAAAAGTAAATTTATAAATTAACCAAAGAGCTCACAAAAGTTTGAATCAATTTCTTATCTTTTCACTTAATTTTGCGATTTGTATTCAAAAATAAAATAAAAAGTTCTTAATTGTGACCAACAATACTGATATCCTCCGATAGTAAATTTCATCAGCTTGATGGTATGGTAGCATGTGTATGTATATGTAAAGCCTATTGAACTAACAAAACTTAACAAAACCTTTAAACAGACTTATTAAGAAGGGATATAATAGTTACGATACTGTTGTCAGGTTATTTAAGATTGCATATTTTGGCGTTAATATTGATTCACTTATAGGGTCTTTGCATTGGAACTGAACACATTTATTCAAAAACCAGTTGTTGGCATGACACGGGTTATGTTCTTCTCAAATATGTTATGATGGTATGATACTAAACCCCTAAGGGGAAGGATTGTGTCTGATGTTCATATGATGAAATCATAATCTTTCAGTCAGTTTAATTGAAGTCTGGAGCTGGCATGTCAGTTAACTGCTAGTAGTCTGTTGTTATTTATGTGTTATTGTCATTTTGTTTATTTCCTTTGGTTACATCTTCTGACATCAGACTCAGACTTCTCTTGAACTAAATTTTAATGTGCGTATTGTTATGCGTTTACTTTCTACATTGGCTAGAGGTATAGGGGGAGGGTTGAGATCTCACAAACATGTTTAACCCTGCCGCATTTTTGCGCCTGTCCCAAGTCAGGAGCCTCTTGCCTTTGTTAGTCTTGTATTATTTTAATTTTAGTTTCTTGTGTACAATTTGGAAATTAGTATGGTGTTCATTATCACTGAACTAGTATATATTTGTTTAGGGGCCAGCTGAAGGACGCCTCCGGGTGTGGGAATTTCTCGCTACATTGAAGACCTGGTGGTGACATTCTGCTGTTGTTTTTTTTTCTATTGTCTCTTTGGCACATTCCCCATTTCCATTCTCAATTTTTAACCGGATTTTTGTGACAAAAATGTCGGTTATTGATTTGGGGATGTACGGCGGGCGGCCGGGCGGGCGGGCGGCAATCAAATGAACCGTTCAACCAAAGCTTTTAAAATTTTAATATGTTATTACTGACAACTATACGAAGGTCAAGTTCAATAATGGCGATTTTGACTTTTACCGTTCAGGAGTTATGGTTCTTGAAAGATTGAAAAATGGAATTTCCAGTCGTGTTTGTGCATTTACGCATGAACTGTTCTACCAAAGCTTCCCAAATTTTAATATGTTGTTACTGATGACAGAATGGAGGTCAAGTTCAATAATGACGATTTTGACTTTTACCGTTCAGGAGTTATGGTTCTTGAAAGATTGAAAAATGGAGTTTCCAGTCGTGTCCGTGCATTTATGCATGAACTGTTCTACCAAAGCTTCCAAAATTTTAATATGCTGTTACTGATGACAAAATGGAGGTCAAGTTCAATAATGACGATTTTGACTTTTACAGTTCAGGAGTTATGGTTCTTGAAAGATTGAAAAAATGGTGTTTCCCGTCGTGTCCGTGCATTTTCTCATGAACCATTCAACCAAAGCTTTTGAAATTTTAATATGATGTTACTGATGACAAAATAGAGGTTAAGTTCAATAATGACGATTTTGACTTTCACCGTTCAGGAGTTATGGTTCTTGAAAGATCGTAAAATGGCGTTTCTATTCACGTTGTTGCATTTACTCATGAACCTTTCAACCTAAGCTTTTCAAATTTTAATATGTTGATACTGATGACAAAATGGAGGTCAAATTTGATATTGACGCTTTTCACTTTCACCATTCATCAGTAATCGGTTTGCTGTCGTTGTGACAGCCTCTTGTTGTTTAATCATCTGAATGGGCCAACATTTGTCTAATATGGATCCACTTATTAATGTCATGGTCATAATTTAATTCAGTCTTATATATTTATTAACAGGAAGAGCTGTACAACTTGTTTGTTGGGTGTGGAGAAATACAGGATCTTTTTATATGTGAGGACAGCAATAAATCATCCTATAACTATGGGTATGTTAATTGACCAATGGTCATCCTATAACTCTGGGTATGTTAATTGACCAATGGTCATCCTACAAATATTTTGACAATCCTAAATAAAATTTAGAAAAAAATAAATAAAATTTGTCGACCTACCGACCCTATTTTTCAAAAGTATGTAACTGGAACCACACATATATTTTTATTTGACCTTAGCTTTGACAAGAAATTTTATGAGTCGCACCGTTTTTGCTGGGTGGGTGGGGATTGGGGTAACAGATAATATTTTATTTTAACTTGGTACATATAGACATACATGTATGCACACATGTAGAATAAAATTGAGAATGGAAATGGGGAATGTGCCAAAGAGACAACAACCCGACCATAGAAAAAAACAACAGTAGAAGGTCACCAACAGGTCTTCAATGTAGCGAGAAATTCCTGCACCCAGAGGCGTCCATCAACTGGCCCCTACAATTGAGAATTGAAACAGGGAATTTGTCAAAGAGACAACAACCTGACAAAAGAGCAGAAAACAGCTGAAGGCCACCTACAACATTGTACAATGCCTTTTCAACACAGAATCAAAAAATATCTTGTACTCAAGGGCATGCTTCAGCTGACCCTTAAACCATTTGTAAACACTGTGTACTAGTTCAGTGATAATGGCTGTCATACTAATCTAAAATGTATGAATGAACTTGAATTCAAAATCAAACAAGATTAGGCCAAAAAAAAATATATGTCTGTTTAAGGTTACATGCTTTAAAAATATAGGGTATGTAGGTCGGTATTTTCATTTTATTTTATTTTTTGTGACAGGATTTTGAGTTCGGGTTTCGTCTTGTCGTGGTCTGAGTTGATCATGGGCAGAGTTTACCCGTAATTTTATTGATTTGATTATTTCCCTTTGTTATTGATTGGAAAAAATGGCGGCAAGATGTTTATTTCATCACACACAAGTCGCGAATTTCCTTAAAACAGCTATCATATTCATGATTATGAACATTGGGATGTATCAGTCAACACTATCTTCACTTTTAACACGGGACCCGTAAACAGACATATATTTTTTTTTGCCTTAACAAAGGCCAGAGGCTCCTGACTTAGGACATGTGCGAAAATGCTACTGGGTTAAACATTTTTTTTTAGATCTCAACCCTCCCCCTATACCTCTAGCCATTGTATACATGTAAATATTGAAACCACTTAATATCATAGGGTAAATAAATGTAGAAATCATATAATTTTATCAACTTTTGTATGTTTACTTTTTTACAGCTTTGTTAGGTATATAACTAGCGAACCAGCTCTCAAGGCTGTCCAAGAATTAAACAATTGGCCTATACATGGAACTCATATGATTGTTGACATAGCCAAGGATACAGCTCAAAGAATAAGAGAAGGTATTTTGGTCACAAATTGTTAGTCAAGGTTTATTCAATACATAAACTATTAATGATATACAGTATATTAGATTTTTTGGTTTTATTTGCTTAAAAGTATAACTTTTACTGAAAGAAAAATTCCCTGCATATGATATGTATGCCAAAGAAACATCTTTTAAAATGTTTCATACAATGTCATGAATGTACAACTGAAACAGACACCAAATGGGGTTTACCATTTTCACATGAGGAAAAATAGGCTTTCAGTCAGCTTATACCTGTGCTTTTGTCATAATTTGTGTTCAACTACTACATAAACATGGTCAGATTTATCCTAAGAGATATGCATATAAATTATTTAGGCATTGTAATTTCTATAATTCTTTCAGAAACATATTCATCATGTCTTTTCTTTTTAATTTAATACAGAGAAGAAACTGAACAATGATAGAATGGTGAAGTGTACTGGTCCCCGCCCCCCTCCAGTATGTCATAAGGAGATGGATTCTAATACCTTGGTACAAGATATCATGTATCTCAGCCGTCTCAAAGAAACTTGTGCAAGTCTCAATTATAAAGTTAACAGTGGGTTACTAGGAGGTAATGTATGAAAGTTCAAAGGTTAACAAACAGCATGCTATACAAAAGAAATTACAAACTAGGAAAAGTATAACTAATGAATTGATAAAATTTATACTTGTCACAAAAAACTGGGTTTTCTGGGGTTTTTTATGGCACTCGTAGGATTGTTTGACCTACCCACCTTATGTGCCTGTCAACCAACTTATCAAGGACCATTACTCCTGTATGGCAAACATGAAAGTCTGAATATCAAACTTGACCTTCATTTTGTCATCAGTAACAACATATTAAAATTTGAAATGCATTTGTAGAATATTTTCATCAGTTATTGCATGGAAACAACATAACAAATCATTTTCCACTTTATTGACGAATAATTTTATTGTGGATGTAACATGTCTTCTGATTTGCACAAAGTTTTTTGTCTGTCAGCTCAAAGACATAATTTGGTCATATAACCTTCACACTGTTGACTTTCTTCATGATTTGCTCCTTAAAAAGGGAATTTGGAATTAAATTATAACATTTTGACTAATATTTTTTTAAGCATAATTGAAATAATCTCTTTAAGGTGGTGCACATATTTTATGTAATTTCTTCATAGACAGAAAAAAATATTAGTAATTTCTTAACCAAAACACGATCCTTTCTTTTCTGAAGAATTTAAATAACTGGATTTTTCCTTAAAAAAAACTATATGAAAATGAGAAACGGTCCGGTAAGGACTGATTTTGGCCTCAAATTTCAGGTTCATCTAACGAAACTTTTTGGACGCTTTTTAAACACTTAAATGTCTATTTTAATTGATTTGATTAGTTTTTGTGAAAGATTTTAACTGGTTTTGTCATTAAAAACGCTCCGATTCAAGCTTTAATATGAAAAATCTATCAAATATGCCAAAAAACGTCACTTTTGAGATGGTTTTTGTCAAAAATGAAAGTGGCCGCAT
The DNA here is from genome assembly GCF_963676685.1 of Mytilus edulis. Taxonomy (NCBI): domain Eukaryota; kingdom Metazoa; phylum Mollusca; class Bivalvia; order Mytilida; family Mytilidae; genus Mytilus; species Mytilus edulis. The sequence goes on along the minus strand of NC_092351.1, from coordinate 11,440,343 downwards.
CCGTGTTCATCCTCAACCTTTATATATGTTATGTATTATCATCAAATACAACTTACATTTAAATATTATGGATGAACACGAATGCGGCCACTTTCATTTAAGTCGAAAACCGTCTCAAATTTAACTAAAATGCTAAAATTGTGAAGATTTCAGTAATTTAGCACGACTTTATGATGCTAGTACACAATATATGTACATGGTATCGTCAAAAACAGCCTATATTTATGTAGCAGAAGCATTCTACTTTCCAATAAATAGCTTAAAGATTACAGTTTCACAACTTTGTAAAACTGCTATATTTTGGGGCCAAAAAGGGGTCTTACTGAACCTTCTCCTTAGATGTAATACTGAAAATGTGCTTTTCATGTATGAAGTTAACGTGTTTAATCAGAAATTAGTCTTTATAGATGAAAATACAAAATCATTGAACGTGGACAAACTATTAGACAAAATGGCAGTACAACCACTGGAGAGAATAAAAACAGCCAGAGGAGAATTCAATGAAGATTTAACCCCAGAGAAAATATGTGAGAGATTATCAGAAAGGTATGACAAACAACCAACTTTTTTGGCATAAGCAGAGGTGTTTACTTGTACGGATTGTCCGTATTTTACACGGATTTTTTCATAAAATTACTCAATACGGATTTGTCATGAAAAAGTACGGATTTTCTACCAACCCGGAAAAAAGTCATAATTGCTTCCGTTTACGGCGATCGGTATCTAAAAGGCGCTTTTCTGACTGGGAATCGCCGCTCTTTTAAGGGCAAAATGATAGCAATCAAGTTTATTTCATGTTCGGCATGGATCAGCCTCAGGATGCCGGCGTTTCCCAAAAACGTAAAAAAGTCAATGAAAGTTTTGAATAAGACCAAGTGCGTAAGAAAAGGAAATGCCTTCAAAAGTACAAAGACTTGTACACTATTGAACTGAACCGGCAACGTTCCACCACTAAAGTAGAGGTTATGATGTGCGAGTTGATAGCAGAACTAAACCTACCCCTGTCATCTGCCGATACATTCAATAAAGCATTTAAACTAATGTTTCCCGATTCTAAAATCGCAGGAGGTCAGTTTTTATTCTATTTTCTATGTGTAGGCAGGAGATGTGAATGATCCATATCTTATAAATGGATCTGTCCCACATGTCTCTTATTTTCTTTCTTATAAAACCCAACTTTATTGGCCTGGGCATATAGGGAGGGGTAATGAAATGTTAAAATCCTAGGAGGGGTGCTGCCAAATTTTTTTTAGGGTTGGACTTAGTTTTTGTGGGGGAGGGAGGTAGAAGGAGGTCCTGAACTGTAGTGTTTTGAAATGAAATATTCCAGACCTGCAAACTTAATCTCAATTTTTTTTCAAATCATGCAAATTTTAGGTTATCATCTTTGTTGCAAAAAATATCTGTTTAAGACTGCAGATACTGTCAGAATGCAGGAAATTGCATCTAATTTTTCCAAACCCCCCTAGATGGTTCGTGCCGCTTTGCGGCACTCAGCGAGAGTATTACTGACAACATTGCAAAGCTACTGACAATTCTACTGAGAGACATCATGGTGGGTCGACAGGTCTGCATAAGTAATGCAGCAAACAATCAGACATGAATAGACTAAAAACAATACATATATCTTTATACTGTGGATTTAGTTTTATTTGTTAGATACTATTTTCATGATTTTTGTGGAATTCCTTGGTACAGGGTGACCACAAATTTGAATGTTCAATGAATTACATCTATTCTATAGAAATATATGCAGACTTCTGCAAAACCAAATAATTAAATATTTTCAATAATGCAGTATTTTCTCCAGCCATGTAGTTTGTACCCATGAAAATTAAATGAATTCACAGTAATAGTACTAGTATATCTAAGTTAAACATGCAAAGAAAACCATCTTTATGTACAAGACCACAATTTCATGAAGCTTTCAAAGAATCATCCGTTTGATCTTCATATTAAATTCCCTTATAAATCTGATCTGAAAGATCATGGATGAGGGCAATTAGTTGAAAAAACATATGAAGATTGAATACATATTTTGTTGAATTATTTCATGTATTTTGAGGAAAAGATTTTGCATATCTAGAGAGGTTTTAACCATATTAGAATAAGGGTAAAGAAGAAAAACAAGCATTTGGAGCAGACAAACAGCAAAAAAGATAACATGAGGAAAAACCTCAGATTCAGATAGTTTTAATTATATGTAAAAAAAAGTTCATTTTGGTTGAATGTCTGACTGCATTAAAAAAAAACATCAATTAATGGAACAAAATATACACATTATTTTACATTTCATTTTATTTTTGGTGATAAGTCCATACTTTAAAATTAATATAGATCTCTCTTCCACAGTGATAGAAAGAGCAGCAATGTAGATATCAGTAAGACAGCCAGTTTTATCAAGGCATTACAAAGGGTTGTTGGAACAGTTAATTCATTCCTTCAGGAGGTCACAATGGAACCAAATGTACAAATAGATCTAATGAAAAACAGGGGAGAATGTCTGCAGTCAGGTAATCATCAGTTTGAACCAGGAACCAGTGCCAGTAAGGCTAGTGTTAAAACTATTCACAGTGTAGATTTAAACATCGAACAAAAGGATTTGAACTTAAGGAAATTAATACAAATAGTACCAGTCTTACAAAACAGTAGAGATGTGGGTGGTGACTGCATTCCTGCTCCCCTGTCACAGCCTGTCTTGCAAGGTAGTAACAGTGAAGAGGTTGAGGATACCAGTAATTCTGATTCAGATTATGAAGGGCCTTCTAGAGATTCAGGAATTGAATCTGATGCATTGACAGCAAGAAAACATAAGGCATCAGAAGGGGCTTCTAGTTCAGATGGTTTTGACGGACAAACTCATTGTATTACACAGACATCTAATGAAGATACAAACACACCAGGTACAAGTGAGATGGTATTATCAGGTTTTGTTAGACAATCACATTATATTACACAGGAGACAAACTCAACAGACCCAAGTGAGATAGTACCATCAAAAGGGGCTGCTAGTTTAGATTGTTTTGACAGACAATCTCATTGCATTGCACAGGCAAAGAATACAACAGATACATGTGAGATGGTATCATCAAGAGGATCTGAGAAGATTGATGATTGTTCAATCATAGAGTCATTCTTGCAGAATGGTAAGGTTAACAGATATATAAATTGTATAACTTAGGCATTTTTCATTTTTGCAGAAAGCTAATATGGGGACGAAGTCCCCTATTACAGTAGAAAATTCAATAAAAAAAAGAATTAAAAAAAAGAATTAGGAAAATTTCCCAAATTTTTCATTGTACTTAGAATGTTTTTTTTTAATTTCCTAGCGAACAACACCAACAAAAATGTCCATTTTGATATCTGGTGTTGTTCAAAATTCATCTGACGTTGCAATTTCAATTGTGACGTCACTCACGTGCAGCCCATGTTCTATTCGAATTAGAACATGGCTTTGTACCCAAAGCTAAAGAAGAACGTCATATTAGAATTCATTTTTAAAAATTGTTAGTTATAAAAAAGACGTTATCCAATGACAGCGTTTCTTTGGTTACACTGAATATGACGTCATAACTTAAATAACGTCACAATTAAATCCCTAACAACAGATCCAAAACCGGAAACGTTACCGTTATATCTGTTTCTCTTTGTAACATGTTTGATTTTAAAAAAAAACATACAGACTTCGAACCCATTCACAGTTAATGCCTGCCTCATATGATTGTTTTTCTAGATATAAAATGTATATATGGAAATCTACTTAATGTTTGAAGTTACCTTTATTTATGAAGCTTTGCATGTAACAGGTTTTCAGGTCACAAGGGCATACAGAAATTGTCAATTTCATAAACAAATATTAAAGTTATCAGTTTGTACAAACCAACAGTATATGTGCATGATTTATTACTTTAATTGGAGCTGCGTTGGACAGAAATTCATCATATGCAAGTCCCTGTACATGCTGTACTCATGTACATTTGGAACATTTAAATATGATAAAAGATAAATTTTGGTCTGTTAAGTAAGGTTCTTATCATGCTTATATCAACTCAATTTCAATGATATCTAAAGAGTTAAAGACTTAGCATAAATACTTTTTTCAAATAAGTTAACAGATGCATTGAAAATGTACTCATGTACATTTGGAACATTTAAATATGATAAAAGATAAATTTTGGTCTGTTAAGTAAGGTTCTTATCATGCTTATATCAACTCAATTTCAATGATATCCAAAGAGTTAAAGACTTAGCATAAATACTTTTTTCAAATAAGTTAACAGATGCATTGAAAATGGCAGATATTCATTTGCATAAGGTCAATTTCTATTCGACAAAGCTCATTTCAAGTAGAGATGCAGATGACATGTTTGCTGTTATTCTAATCTTATATATTCCTTTGATTCAGAAACAATGAAAGCAAGAGATCAACCCAACAACACAGAAAACACAAGAGACATCAGAAACCACATTTTGACAATGTTGCAAATATTAATTGTTTTTCCTATTTTGATAGTTTACAGCAGTCTAATTTGGTAATGGTTTGATTTGTATTGCCAGTAATTATCTGCTTATTTCTATTTTCATAGCTTTGAAGATTGGAAAGAATGGTGAACAAAATGGCCAGCCAATTGATGTAAGGAAAAACAAAGAAGAGAGCAGAAAAGAATACTCAAGTCCGGTTTCTGTAGGAAGAGGGATAGGCAGAGGTAATATTCAAAACAAATTAAAAAACACCAAGTAAATTGTTTTAGTGTTTTTAAATTAGTATAGTTATTGTTCTTTTAACATGTTTAAGTAGTAAAATAAAAAAATTAGCAGATTTAGTTGTAAATTTGAAAATAAAATCAATCAAATATCTTTATAGTTGTGGATTTGCATTGGTTTTATCGGCGTTCAGTAACTGTCAGCTGCAAAAAAAAATGTCCAAATTTTGTCCGACTTATACGAGGGTCAAGACTAAATCCTCAGAATTTGAAGCTGAAAAGGGCATCTGACTTATAGTCCGATCGACTAATAGGCGAGTATCTACGGTACTAGAAGTCATGTTGCCTAATTACTGAAATTATAATGGTCCATCTTGCCCCTGGTGAACATGTTTGGGGTAATGGAATAGAAATACAAGGCATCTGTCAATGAGCTCTGGCTTTTGTACATTTTTTGCCAGATTTAGAAAAAAGTTATACATGTTATATCGTAGGTTTATTTCGGTATTGTCTCGCACAAGTTTGCTGATCAACTTTTTTTTTTTAAGATTAATGACTTGGAAACATAAGTTATATGTATAAATTGCATTGTTATGGCTATTATTTGTTCAAATCCAGATGTGATGAAGCTTATATTATAGGTTTGTTTCAGCAATGTCTTGGACAATTTCAAAATTGCGCTCTCATTTTTTTCAATTCCAGACATGTCTAAGATGTTTATATCAAAAAGAAATTTAAAAAAATGTATTTACTGCTAATGACAGGAAAAAATATCTGTAACACTGGGGATATTGGGACATGAATTCTGTCCTTTTATACACTTTCAGTTTCCTGTAAATGTTGAATAGTGTGTGACAAGGTTTCAAATAGATTGTTTTGGATGTTTTGGATTATTTATTTGCAGGTGTGTTTGGAATTTATAAAAAATGAAAGAGTACAGCTAAAAGAAGGATAGAAAACAAATAAACAGATGAAAAGATGGTTTGAAGAACAGAAAGAAAATAGTCAAAATAAATACAGATTCACAGAATGATATAGTACAGCAATAATTAATACAAGACAGAAGTTAGATGTCCATTTTACATTTTTAAATGTTTTATAAGATCTATTTTTAGATGTAGAAATGATATAGAAGTGATTTCTGACATTCAGAATCATTTTATTCTTGATTAAGTTAAGTTTTCCATTTTGAAATATGCCATTGAAATTGGAAGATTGATCATTGTCATTTCCATTGCAATGACACACAGAACATCACAAAAAAGTATAATATACTTCATAGTTATCATCTCTCCTCCATTAACAACAACCCACCAGTAAAACAAGTTCAAATCATATTGATCTCTTTAAATCATGTTATCAATGAACTTCCCATCTGTCTCTTAACACATTTTTCTGAAACAAGGGTAACAAAGGTTTGCTGATGATAAAGAAGATAAAATTACGACCTTATCGCTGGTTTAATTTAATTTTCACTGCTACTGCAGTTACCGTACTGAGTATTATGCCCCTTGAATTTGATGAAAATAGTCCTTATTGATTTTTTTATTACAACAAATTGTCTGGAATCAACTTTTACTAATTTGATACAAACAATATATGCTTCCCTGTTTGATTTTCCTCTTTTGCCACATTTATGATTCTAGAGCTGTGTAGCCTTCTGTTCCTCATAATTGTTTAAATACTTTAAAGACCAAACAGAAGCATTCTTTGAAAGAGAACCTTCTTATTTTGCAACAGTACTAGTGCTGAGGGTGTTTAATTTTAACTTTACAATAATAACCACTCCAGAGTTATCCCTCTTTAATCATATTACATGGAAAGAGGGCAGTGAACATGACTACCTTCCAAGAGTTCTAAAGTTTGAATATCACTATTGTCACATTTTTTAATATGTGCTTCCTTCAGAGAAAATGTTTATATATATATAAACTTATGTAATTTGAGCACTAATTATTTAAAATAATATAGCAATAACGCCAATGTGTAAACCATGGTTTCTATAGATCTACATGTAAGGAGAAAATCAATTTCTTATTTGGATGTGTGGATTTTTGCAAATGTTTCAGAAGGAATCTATGTCTTTTGTTGTAAAGAGTAAATTCCATATGTTGTAATTAAAAAAAAGAAAAGAATAAATTGTGAACAAGACTTTCAAATTACTAAAGAAAGAGAATAATATTTTGAGTCACTTTAGGTTGAATTTATATAAAATATTACAAATGTTAGTCATACGGTCATATTATACCCATTTCTTTATATGTGAGGAAAGGAATGGTTATACTTAATTTGTTACAACCCTTTACTTTTTAATTATGATAATGACATTGATGTACACAATGTTTTTAAAAAGAAATAGATGAGTGATTATATTTACAAGTGTGGCATTTTACCTTTTACACATCTGTAAAATGGGGCACCACAAAGGGAGTTATAAGTAAGTGTATGATTCATAGAAATTGAAAATAGTAAAGCGATTGTAAAGTTGCCTCCCTTTTCCATTTTTCTGTGATTAATTTGCAGATGTTAGTTTTGTTTATACTGAAGTTATATATATATTAAAACATTGTTTTACTGTTTCATTATGTATGGTTTGATTTTACTCTTTGAAGAACTAAGTTAAATGTAACTTTACCTAACTATTATATAATGTTCTATTTAAATATCACAATAGACCTGATAACAAAGTTTTCTTTTAAAGTTTGACAAACTACCCATTTTAGAAAGGTTGATACTAGTTTACTATTGATATTAATTTACCATTATAATAATCTATAAACAGAAAAAAAGAATGTTTTCGACTTTTAAAAAATTACTAATTATCTTATTTTAGTAAGATATCTTAACATGCCATACTTCTAATTTTAAATTATTTATCAATGCTGTTGCATTTTGTTTTAGCAATGATCTTGTTGCTTTTGCAACATTTTCTCTTCATTTTATTGTATCTACCATCATTATAATTAAGAGCAAATTGTTGCTAAGTCATCTCTTTACAAATCAATAGCAGCATATTAGTGTCTTTTTGTTTTGCAATGCTTGACAGATGTCTTTTCCTTTTCTTACCCTCTTATTGGGGAAATTATATTTTCTTTGATACATTAGTATATATTGTATCAACTGAATTTTCACATAATTTTGTTAAACAGTTGAGTCATAAATGCAATATGTCCATGTGAGCAAAAACACAACAGTTTCACAGCTATATGATTACAATACTGTTGTAATTAAAATATTACTATATGCTAACAATACTGTTGTAATAAAATATGGCTATATAATTACAATACTGTTGTAATAAAAATATTACTACATGATTACTATAATGTAGTAATAAAAGTATTACTAAAAGATTACATGGTGCTGTAATAAAAGTATTACTATATGATTTTAATGATATGATTTTGTTATAAAAACTTCTTTTTTTTTAAATAGCCTTTTGATTTGTAATAAAAGGTATCTTGGGAACAAAAGTGAACATAATTACTTTTTCTTAAATTACATCAATTGACAACAACTTATTGTGAGCTTGATAAACTATACAGGGATGACTTTTTAAGTTAGTTTTTGTTTTTACAGAATGTTGATATCTCTTGCATTGTTTCCTTGTTTGTATTCCATGTCTGTTCTATTGTTTCATTATGGTGCTTGTTATTAAAACACATTCCTATGAAAAAAAGTTATCAGATAAGAGTGGTAAATGTCTAGTTCATGATTTGACATTGTTATTTTAGTTAACCATATACATTTAAGATTGTTATATCATATCGAAGTTCATTTTCATTGATTAAATGCATCATGTAATGATACTTGAAGAATATGTGCAATTTCATAGGGAAGAATGAAAAAGTGAATAAGAGAATTTTGTTATTTGCAAAGTAGTATGTTCTAAAAATCATGTAGAATTTGTATTTTTATAAGACAATATATTGATGTAAATACAGTGACATATATAACCAGTTTCTTGCTTAACCCAACAAAGCATATTATTCATTTAAGCTTCTAAAATTTGAAAAGAAAATTGATCAGGTTAATTAACTTTATTTTTTATTAATTCATATTTTAAATCTACAATATTTTTCTAATGTTTAGGGCAATTAGATAATATTCTTTTTGTGAAGTTATGCACTGTTTTTAAAGCCATTAACCATTGTTGTGGTGTTGATAGCATCCTGCTGGATGACACATAAGGATCACTTATATTGTTTTCCTTCACAATTTAATTCAGTTTGTTAATCCACAACTAATCAAAATTGTTCAACAGATTTCAATCAAACTTGCATAGACTCTTCAGTAAATTAAGCTGTGCACTTTCTATTTGGATAATGGAAATTTTTGTGATTTTTGTGATTTTTATGATATCCTGTATCAAAACATGAACTCTTCTGTTTCTGCTTATATTATACTAGTCAACAAAAGAAACGATACAAAGTTAAATCACTAATTCTTTATTTTTCAATTTAAATTTTCTGTATAAATTTATTTCTGTATTCAACATCAAAAAGCATCTGTTTAGTCATTTTCCGAAACGAATATGACAAACATCCAGAATGTTATTTTTTGTATTTAATTGATTTAACCGTGAATTAATGAAGCATTTAAATTGTTTGATGACAATAATAAGGCTACTGCATCAAGTTAACAATTTGCCATCTGAAAAAATGGTGAAAAACATAGAGAATTTGATGTCACGGTTACTCCAAAATTAGCATGAACAAGCTGTTGTTATGGTCAGATGTATACTGACATCGCAAAACATTTTCATGGGGCAGGAATACCAATATCAAGACTTGATGATTTGTCTTAGGCAATCCTGCTCAACAAATTATAGACCCTGTAGCAGCGGACCCCATGCAACGTCACATCTTTTACACTTCTGCAACCATTTTGGAGGACTGAAGCTCGGTGGTATGTGTGAGAATATGTCACAACGGGTGTACATAGTTAAACATTGTTGATGTTAACTTGAACGATCTGAGAGATAGGAATGCCATTCAACAACGTGGTTTCAACCACGTTTTCCAACAAGATAATGCTAGATGTCAAGTGGCATGGACCTGTTTGGACTATCTTGAGCAAAACCGTTTTTGAGTTCTCCCTTGGCCAGCATTGTCTCCCAATCTCTCTCCTATAGAACATTTATGGGATCAAATTGGCAGACCTTTTCAATAAAGCAAAATGCACTGGAAATGATAAAAAGCTTTCAAACAGGAGTTATTATCCCTCAATCCAACATTAAGACTTTGGTTGAATCTGTGCCTCTTAGGTGTGAAGCTGTGGTAGCTGAGAGAGGTGGTCATACTCGCTATTTCATTCCGTAAACTGAAATGCCTGATACTGACTTTTATCTGTCCATATTCTGTCCAGGAACTGTCTGGAACGTTTTTTGTTTTACTTTGTCCCATAGAACATTAAAATAACATATTCTATCTATTTTTAATTGTTTTTCTAGTAAACGGTGAAACATTATTTTTGTTCAAAGTGGTGTATCGTTTCTTTTGTTGACTAGTATATTTTGAGACAAATGGCGACACATGTCTTTCATCAACAATATTTTATCCTTCAGATCACGGATTGAAATCTTTTTTTGCCTGTAAGAAACTGTTTCTAAGTAGATGGGAGTGTTGTTGATACCTTAGATATCTGGTACCTCCCATTTACGAAATTTTAAAGCTTAATTTTTCATTTTATTTGTCTGTTTGCAATGTTATTCTTTTCCCTGTTTGACCAGTTGATTGTTTTGGGAGTAAATTAAACATAGTGTGTCCAGTATTTTTCACTGATATGAATATTATTGAAGCAATTGATATATAGTTTGTCTTAAATGTAACTGAATATGTCAATGTAATCATGTTTTTGAGATTTAGACTAAGTATTGTAAAGAAGCACAATCAGGGTTGTTATTTGAAACATTAAAAAGCCTAAAAGTTTGATGTGTAAACGTTGGGATAAAAAGTCGGCTTGTGTTAGTATCAGAAAGATGCATTCAGAAAACAGATTTGCGCTTGTAATTCAAATTTGTATGGCTATTTGAATTATTATGTTAAAGGATAGAAGGCCAATGAGAATGGTTCATGTTTTACAATCACATTTAAAAGTTTTATTGTGAAAAGTGTTTTATCTTTACATTTTGTTTCTTTTATAGAAATGATCATGTTTAATGTGATGTACATTTTATTGATGTATTACATACTCTTGTGCTTTATTGCTTTCACTTTATCATATACATGTATATAGTTTATTGTTTTAGAGGGGATATATTTTGCTTTCATAGGTCAATTAACAGTTGATGTAGGAGGATGTAAAATCAGGGCTCACTTAATTGTTTTTATTGATATAGGAGGATGCTTGTGAAATGGTGCTTTTATTGTTTGCTTAACACTTTATTGTTATAGGAATGATGTAAAATCAGGACTTGCTGAATTGTTTATATTTTCAAGATATGATGATCTGAGTTGTTTATAATTTTTTGGGGGAATTGTTAGTAAATAGGCATTTGTTATGTTAGATAATGCAATTTTCTCTGCGAACCAATGGAACCCAAAAGAAACGAACACATTAGGTACATTCTTCATATTGTACAATATTAAAGGTTATTTTTGAGAAGCTATGAAGATGTGAAGTAAGAAAGAAAAACGTGCATTTAAAACAAATTATATCACTCATATTTTAAATATTGTTGTCACTCAGGTTATTTCAGATTTTGCAATTTATTGTGCTTTTAAACTTTTATGGCTCATAACAAAGGTGTCTTATCTGAAATATTTTTGGATTAATAAGTTAGTGTTGAGTTAAGTTATATGAATACAAGGCAAATAGTTAGTCTTGTTCTTTACCTAGGCTTAGTAAATTTACAGTTTATATATAAATTATTTGAAGCATAGGTTAATAGGGTTTACAGGCAATTTTTCGTTATTTTACATCATTAATATTAGATGATGTTTTACATTAGATCTTTTATCATCTATTATTATAATGTTGAAATAATTTATGATGGCTATTAAAGGTTGGTTATTGGATTAAAACTATGTCTTTCTATTCCACCAATGTGACAAGTCTATTAATTTCTTAGTCCTTTTCTTTGTTTGCTTTGTTTCATATGCATGCATGCTAGTTGGATTAGTTGATAAATTTAGTTGTTATATTAGCATTTTAGTTTAGAATTAGTTTAGAGAATGGAGGAGGTGCATTAAGGACTTTCTTACTTGCTTGACTGTCCCTATGGTATCTTTTGCCCCTCTTTTACAATATATGTACTGCAGTTTATGTCATTGTCATGTAGGGCAGTAACAAAAAGGCTTTACTAATTAGCCAAGTCAAAAAATGAAGAATAAAATTTTATTACAACTTTGCTGTATAGATGTTAAAAGTTGATTAAAAAAACATATAAATTATTTAATTTCCATGAGGGAAGCATGTAATGCTTGAATAACATTGCCTTATGTATGCCAAAAATAAGAAAGCTCAAAATTTAAAATTTAAGCATCATATAAAATCCCTTAAACATCGTCTATAATTTCATGATAGTGTTCATGAGTTAGCTCCTAACATATTTGTGTTGAGTTTTGTGTTTTAATTATAATACAAAAATAAATGCAAATTTTGAATTAAAGTTTGAATTTTAAGCAAAATAAGACAAACATGAGCTCTTATTGCACCTTCTCTTTTTGTAATAAAATACCAATTATAGTTTAGCTTATATTACAATTTGTATTGAAATATTAATGTTTCTTATGTTTATTTTTGTTTTCATTTTATTTCAATTAGATGGTGTTGGGACTTCACTAATGAGTAAAACTATGTAGATAATGCAGTAAGCATAACCTATAGTTTGTATGTACTATTGACAGTAGTTTCTCTATATACACATATACATATATGTGCAAGCTCGTCTTTCTATTTCTTTACATTTAGTGTTTTACTAGAGTATATTAGGTTCATGGAAATTTTTTTTTACAATAGAAGTCATATTTTAAGACATTTAAAAAAAACTATTACTTATTAACATGAAGATAAAATCATTTAACTTAGAAAATATGTTGATGAAAGATTAAATTTAAACAAAATCCATTTATGAAGCTTGTTTTAATGTTTTGGTGAAAGCATTTTCCTTGTTTTTATATTTTCAATTGTTCAAAACAAAACCAAATTTTAAGATTCAGGAATATACATATCAGTATATATATTTAATACATTTCTTACGTAGATTAGGATTTAAGTAGTTGCAGTTTTTCTATTTCCAAATGTAATATGTGGAGTTTGTTTTCATTAAAAAAATTTGTCGTTAAATACATTATTCATTGATACCATTATAAATTGCAGGATATATTTTGACTACACGATATTATTCAATCATTTTTGCAACTGTTAAAAATCAAAAAGCATTACAGCTGATTGTTCACATTTTGCACTTTGTATTAGTTTTTTAAAGGAAGACATTTGCTTTCTCATTTTAATAATTTTAGTTAGTTTGTCATACAGTTCTTTTATTGTTAATCATGTGTTCAGCCTATGTTTATCACCTTGTTGATTATGTTTATAATAAAATTTATCAAATATTGAAAGATATGCCTTGTCTTTTGCCAGATTTAGAAAATCCAGTGCTTTGTTATTCACTTGTCTGATGAGTGCCAGTAGAAATGCAACACCTGAACATATTTTAAATTCCATAAAAATTCCAACCAATAAATATCTATCCTCTTTGGAATTTGACTAATGTTTTGTTGATTTTTTCACTCCTTACAAAAGAGAAACTTAAAACTTAAAATGGTCAGCTAAGAAAGATTTACAAATAAGTCAACACAGTCAATTTTGCTATTTTGCCGGTTTTATTTCAGAAAGACAAATACAAAATGAATGATGAACACCTAAACGACAACCACCCAGTTGTCATTTTGTTTTTCTTTGTTGACATAGTTGTTTGTTTTTTATGGTGATCAAGATTATATCACAATGCTGACAGCTGTACTTAAATTTTTGACATTTTTGCCCATTTCCTATCTGTTTTGTTCACACATTGTCATTATAATAAGATTTTATGCGACTGTCATACAAATGAGACATGTTGGGTAGAAGTCAACTTGGTTAAGGTTGCCCTATTACATTGGAGAATATATGTATCAGTAAGGAGTTTGAAGTTTGATGCGAAGACAATGAATGTCCTTAGCAAAAGTCTGGACACTTGCCAGAGCATTTTGTAGATGACCAGGTGTATACTTAGATAATGAATGAATAATTGGACTAAGATTTGTGACTTGTTTCCGGTAAATCGACCTAACCTAATTTCAACGGTCTTCCCTGACATTTTTAAAAGTCGAGGTGTCGGCTGCAGTCTAATCTTTTTTATTTCGAACATCAATTAACATATTCATCATTTCATCCCAAACATTCTTAGCGGGCGCCCAACCCTAGTGTTTAACCTATTCTGATGAAACTTGAGGAGACACTGTCTGCAGCAACAAGTTTCAACAAAGTACATTCTACAACTTAATTGTCGATTTTTACTTACAGGTGTTATTGCCCTTACAATGATGATATTGTATGATTTTAAGTCTTTATACAAATTTAAAAATTAAAATGGATAGACAGAAAAACTGATAAGCAAGAAAGAATTAAAGCATGTGGCACAAATTTTATGCCCAAATGTCGAGTTAGCAATACTAGCTTGGAACTTTAGCATCGACACATATTGTCAATATTAATTATACGAATATGGGAAAAAATCAATAAATTCAAATGATCAATCCTGAAAATTTATACTTTTAATAAGTTCTATATAGGACTTAAGGTAGCACAATACAAAGATTTGTTCACTCCCAATCAGACAACTTTAAACTGATGTAATTCATTTCATTCTTCTTTATATTTTATAAATGAGGTACCAAAAGAAAGAAGAAAGATTAATCTTTCAAATTGTTATAATTTCATAATGACATAATTATTATATAATCAATTGTTATGTAATTAGTTGCTATATTGTGATGTCCACACTTGAATGAATTTAGCTTCTTTGTTCTTCATAGCATCCCAAAATATTTTATAGATTCTTGTACAACACAGCTTGACCTCCAAAACTGTGTCTCAGATTTCCCAAAACATCAATAGAACAAATTTTATACCACATTGAATTTAGTGATCTCTTATGAATTGATGTTGCAAACTTCATTGAAGATTTATGAGAGAATGAAATACAATAGGAAAAATCTGAGACACAGTTTTGGAGGTCAAACTGTGTTGTGCAAGAATCTATAAAATATTTTGGGATGCTATGAATAACAAGGAAGCTAAATTCATTCAAGTATGGACATCACAATTTAGCAACTAATTACATAACAATGAATTATGTAATAATTATGTCATAATGAAATTATCACAATTTGAAAGATTAATCATTCTTCTTTCTTTTGGTACCTTATTTATAAAATTTAAAGAAGGATGAGTGGAATTACACCAGTTTTAAGATGTCTGATTGGGGATGAAAAATCTTTGTATTGTGCTACCTTAATTTTAGGGAAAATAGTAGGAAGATCTGAAGCACCATCAACAATGGTAGGACGTGTATAGTCACCACTAAAATAAATAAGAATATAGATGTCTATAGTTCTTGTCCGGTAAAAGGCATAGTTTCCTACATAACTTATCACTTAATTTTACTCATAAGGCAAAGTTGATCTTTGATGTATTTGGCTTAATTTTGCAATCTCTTGTGGTCAAATTGCTGTTCACGGTGGTGTCTTATATATGATTTTTTTCAATTTAAGTGCTTCTAATGAATGTAAAACATGAAAAGTGCGCCAGACGCACAACATGTTTTTGTTTCACGATCATGGTCGTGTAATCGGGACGAGAAGTCAAAATCGTGTATTTTATGTACTAACTCATTGAAGTTGCATGGCAGGCCTGCCGACTGGAATTAAAAACATGTATTTTATAATTTTCTCTAATAAATCCTAAATGTTGCTGTCGCAAACATAAATTTCAGACAGGAACACAAACAAGTGACGTCTGCAAGAACAAAAATACCATAAAGTAATGATATATTCCGTGGAAGGCAGTCCGATTCATGCAATTGATATTCTAGTATTCTTGACCAAAATTTAACATCTTTTATATTGAAATACCTCAGCATGCATATACAATATATATTCTGCGTAAACTAAGTTTCGTAGGCAAAGAAGATTCATTAAATATATGATGGAAAACAAAAATGTCTGTTCTTATATATAATATTACTATAATATGTCCAGATATGATTAATATGTTTAAGATGATGTAACATGGACGTCGATCAAATGAGCAATACTGTAATATAGGGGAATTCAACTGCCCGATTTACACTTCTTTATTGCGCAATGTAGTTTAATATATAAAAAAAAAGAAGATGTGATATGATTGCCAATGAGACAACTCTCACAAAAGACCGAAATGACACAGAAATTAACAAATATAGGTCACCGTACGGCCTTCAGCAATGAGCAAAGCCCATACCGCATAGTCAGCTATAAAAAGCCCCGAAATGACAATGTAAAACAATTCAAAAGAGAAAAACTAACGGCCTTATTTATTCAAAAGAAATGAACGAAAAACAATTTTTTAACACATACAAACGACAACCACTGAATTTTAAAGGCTCGTGACTTGGGACAGACACAAACATACATAATGTAGTGGGGTTAAACATGTAAGCGGGATCCCAACCCTCCACTTAATTTGGACAGTGGTAAAACAGTACAACATAATAACGAACTATAAAAATCAGTTGCAAAAGGCTCAACTCATCAGGTGGACAAAAATACAAGTGGACGTGGCCGGGTACTTGTACATCCCAACAACAAAAACACTCTTAGGAACAGATCTGAGAGTACTCGCAGTTAAATGACAGCTAGTTCAAAGCCACTAAAACTAAGTAAAAAAGCATGGATTTAGTGAAAAGACGTCATAAACAATCAGAAAAAAACATGACCTTGTGCAATTAATTTTTTTTTTTTCGTTTGTTTGTTTATACAACGATAATGCATTGACCATAGGTTTAGTCATACATATTCACTGATATAAATTAACACACAACCAAGTAAAATCCACCATTTGTCTTCAAATGTCCTGTACCAATTCAGGAAAATGGCAATTGTTATCTTATAGTTCGTTTCTAAGTGTTGCAATGTCTTTGGGGTTTTTTTTTTTTTGTGGCACTTTAGTGTTTGTGTTGTTTTGTTATTTTTCCTCTTACATTTGATATGTTTCCCTCAGTTTGAGTTTGTAACCCGGATTTTTTTTCTCTCAATCTATTTATTACTTTCGAACAGTGGTATACTACTGTTGCCTTTATTGTAACTATATAGATTTTAGTGGGGTTCGTGTTATTTATTCTTTAGATTTCTATGTTGTGTTATGTGTACTATTGTTTTTCTGTTTGTCCTTTTCATTTTTAGCCATGGCGTTGTCAGTTTATTGTCGATTTATGAGTTTGACTGTCCCTCTGGTATCTTTCGTCCCTCTTCTTTAATATACTCTCAATGTGAAACTAGTGTACTAAGGACGAAATATTTTTCACTGCGATGTAAATGCTATGTATGAATCATGAAATATCACAAGTATAATGACGTAATGGTCGTTGAATTCAGCGCTTGTGAAATCGGTCGATTAAGGTATTACAATTTTTTCTCTTTGATAATGTATATAAAGATGGGGGTGATGTCTGTCGTTACTACCCAGAATGCATTTGGGTAAACATTGTTACAGATAGTAACGGTAATGTGATCAATAACTTTAAAGACATCGCATGTATAGACTGCATCATAATCATGATAATCGAAGCACCAACATTAAAAACATTACACGACGGCAAACAAATGACAATGCTATAGCAATGCAACTTAATATGAGCGTTTGATTAATTTTGATTAGAATACGTTTAACAGAACGTCTATACTTTGATCAATCTGTCCAATATAATAGAAATCTACAGAATGAAATAAACTGACAAAGAACAATTTACCACGCAATGTTACCAGTGTAGTTTCAAGGCGTCTGCTTAAGATAGACAACGATATCTCAATATTATAGTATTGGGTTAATTGTACTCCTTGTTAGTCATAAAGATTTCTATCTCACTAAATCATGCCATTGATTTTAATTTTAGTTTGTCGCATCGATATTCGGAATCATTTTTAAATTTCAGTGAAATGAAAGCATGTCCTATAGTAAATGTTATGTAAGATATCAAACAATCCGTAACTCAGTTACATCGAGGTTTCAAACATATTAGTTAAATTGAATTTGAAAACTGGAAGATAAAATTGATGTATGACATGATTAATTAACTAGATGCTGTGGGTAAAATTTCTCATGTAAACCATCAGAACGATTATTGACAAGATATTTGTCATTAATATGCAAAAATTAGGACATGTAGTATGAAACAATTGCGACTTAACAAGGTTTTAAAAGTAAAAAAAAAAGATACCAAACTCCTATGTAGCTTCAAAACGGAAAGTCCTTTATCAAATGGCAACATCAAAATCTCAAACAGATCAAACAAATAAAAAATTGTCACATGTTGGACTTGGTATAGGCGTTTCTGTATGTAGAAAATGGTGAATTTAACCTGATGTAACTTATAGTTATAAGTAACACGATTGGTGCCACTGACAGAAGTGGAACTTTAGACAATTGCTTTAAAATGCCTGGAAATAATTTTTTAAGGTCTTAACATTTTATTCTTGCCTGTGCTCGATGTGGCTTATATAGATATAAAGAAATATTTCATCTGAGACTTAAAATAAAATGCACATATCCGTCTCTCACACCAATTTATAATCATAAATGTCACTTATAGTGTAGACACGGGTGTGTACTTTGAATATGATCTTTATATCTTGAATGTGTTTACTATTTAAGTATAAAATTACTGTATTTGAAGAGTTGCCAACGTTAGAAGGAATTTGTTGGTCGTAGATGTCATTTTACTAGCGACATGGAGTAATTGTTGTCAATAACTATTTCCCTGAACCGCATTACCATTTGGTGAAGTGCCCAAAAATCTCAAATCAATAAACATAACCTTACTCCCATGTCCAACCATCCAAATTGGTAAGGTTGGAACTGTTGAGGACTTAACTTATGCACTAAAATACAGCATAAAGAGTTCAATTGCATGTTTGTGTTGTTATCTCATTGGTGCATACCTAAGATAGCCTTTTATTCAAAGGTATGCTTATACAGCAGAGACCTCAATAACTGACAAACGGAGATTTATACAGCTGTTAATTTCTCAATGATATCGCTTAGTAGACTGTTTTTGTTTCATTGTTGTCGGCTTCCAATAATGTTACCAATTAAATCAGATTAGTCAATGTATATTCCACCCACTACTCACGATATCGATGTTAAAGTTAATAATAATGTGATAAAACTCTAATGCTATTATATTTGTGGATTATAGAGCAACTCGAGAATTGCTGTTATATGAAATAATTCGAAATCAGTATGATTGATAAATAATATTTGTATGTTTCATAAATTGGATATATATTTGATAGAGACAAAAAAGACATGGGAAAAGCACAACATTTAGTTTATACAATATTTTATTTTAAAAAGTGCAAAAGATAATGATACAATATAGAAACAATAGGGATTCGGAAACTAATATAAACCCGTCTCCCTTAAAGTCATAAGAAACCTCAAATTAAAAAAAAAATGCATATGTTTTTTTATAACTAAATGGATAGTTTTCATTATACAACTTATGTACATTTACTGTTTTCTGAGGAAAATTCTTTAATTTGTCCACATTTAGAAGAAGTTTACTTATTTTTAAGTGCTTGCTTCCAGGAAGCAATTCGCCGACATATTGTCCGTATGCATAGTGACCCGAGCGTAACCCTCCTCGTAAAAATCCGGTGATCGCAATACGCATGGATCTGTCATTGAGATAACCAAATATCTGATTAGACATGTTAAACACGTGCTCAATACCCATGCTTTTTGTGATTTGTTTACTATAAGGTAACAATCGGTAAAACTCGGCTTCAAAACACGGCATTTAATGAACAGCCATATTTGTTAAATCATAACAAACAGAGACAAACAAAATTGACGATTATATGATATATTTGCGAAAATAATGATAAAATCGTGGACAGAGGACCAAGTTTATGATATATACATGCATTGGTTCAAGAATTGGATAAACATTATTTTTCCCCACTCACTCGTTTCCTATGACTTTAAAAGCACAACATTTGAAACCTAAATGTTTAAATAACCCTATACTACATCATACTTCTCTTATCACGATTACCCAACCCCTTGCACTCGAGGCTTTGACTACGAAAACGTGTCTACCTGGTATTTATAAGCAACAGTTGTTACAAACTAAGACAATTGTAAACGATAATAAATTGAAGGTTTTTTTGTAGAGAAATGGAGGAAGACAACGACATGAACAAAATTGAACATGTTGATATTGACTCGGTGTATCCATTTCGACTGACTCAACATTTTTCTACTTTAAAACATCAAGGCATAGTAGCTTCTTTATAATTTATAAACTTGTAAACCGACAATTAAAGAAATGTTTGTTGAAAACTATGTAGGTACTGAAGTACTCACTTCCGAGTTGATGATATCCTCAGGTCACTTCCGAGTTGATGGATTTACGTTCACTAGGGACGCACAAAGCTGAATGTTTGAAAGCCAAGAAGGTATAAGAACTGACACAGTTAAAGAGCCTTATGATCATAAAGGACTTCAAAAAGATAGCCAAATCCATATAAGGTCAACGTTGTATTTGGGAGTTAAAACCTTAGTATATTGATATTGTATAAACGGACTATTTAATAAATGTTTGTTTTAAAATATGTCAGTACCGAGTTACCGACTACTAACATGATTATACCCTCATGGACTGATAGTCTACTTGCACAGCGGTGTCAACCCAGTGTTGTAAATATAAAAACAACACTTTCAAACTAGAAAGCATTGTTAAACAATTACAGTGAGATATTATTTATTGTTTTGTTAATATATAACACATTTCACTTATTAACAAAAAACAGAAGAATAATAAGTATATTTATTATGTGCATGTCTTCCTTGTTTTGTTTTGGCATCCGTCATGTTATCTGGATTTTCGACTTTTGTTTCCCATTAAATCAGTTATTCTTGTTGGATTATATCGCAATGAATAACATTCCAGTAACACTAGAACTGATCCGGTGGTAGTCAATCTTAGTTTAAAGTACTAATAGGTTTGATATTGAACCGGTTTTTGTCTAAACCTTCATTAGGAACGTATGAGAAGAATGTTTGGAAAGCAGAATATGTATATACTAGATTACAATTGAAGAAATTATCACATTTGAAACACCAAGGTATATGCATGGAATGATTAACACAATCTGAATAAACTTCTATAAACGCGGATTTGGTGTATTGATAGTTTTATATACGTAGGCATGTAAAAATTATGCAGAATGATTCATTGGTATGTATTGCTACGACATGTTTAAATGCATCATATGCATACTTTTGACCACTAAGTGAATAGAAAAATCCAGTTAGTTAGTTTCCACCTGGAATACCTTTTCTTTTTTTTTCTATTTCATATCAAAGCATAATTTGTAGGACAGCCATCTTAAAATTCTCAATAATACAGCTATCACTATCTAATCGCTTTTAAATTCAGTCTCTTCACACTGATGCTCCAACAGTTATTTACGTGTAGTTATCGTATACTGACCTAAACCCAGTCAATCGGATCACCCAGTTAATCAGTTACATACTAATGAATCTTTTGATACCGATTTAAATAAGAATATTCATTAGAAATACCAGGCTTATGATAGTTGACGCTTTCTGCGCGTTTCGGCTAAACAATAGACATTTGATAGGAGTAATGAAACTATCAGAACAACTTAAAATACCAAATTAAATATGAAGTAGAAGAACGTTGAACACCAAACATTTCCAAAGGCTTACCAAATACAGCTTAAATCATATATTCCTGAAGGAGACAATTTCTATATTAATTTTACATTCTCGATTTACTTTCAATTAGACTGGTTCTCTGTCCTTTACCTGTTTGGCTTTGACAGATATACTTGACAACAAAGGTATCTGTGATACCCGTATGTTGCAAGGGAGAGGACCAGTCTAACTTTCAATATACTACCGCAATGACAATATCACTAACAATATCAATTGTCATGCACCAAATTCGTATTTCGACATCTGATGTGTAGCCAGTAATGATCATGGCAAAAATAGTCGACAATCCGAAACGTAGTACAAATGTTGAAGATCTTGTATAACCAAAGAGGACCAAACATAAATCATTACCCGAAATGAGGAACAGATAAATGAAATAAGGCTTCAATAGTCATTTTTGATGCATATCAGTCTCAATATAATCCTGGCATATATAACATAGGCTTGTTCAATTATCGTTTGAATGATGAGAATATAGAAGGTATTATTTTGGTTTCTGTCGAAGGACAATTTGCATTTATTCTGACGACTGTCTTCACTATATTAACTTCTACACTTAATCTAATTATTTTGTTTTATCTTTTATTTGAATTCCATCTTGTTTGATTTATCATAATAAATCAATTTAATCAATTTAATCTTTAATTATAGATGTTCACATATGATTTTTATAGAGAGATTCATCAAAGTCTTGGAAGGCTTTTCTAATATTGAAGATTTTGTCAGAGTTATGCAATGAACTAAATAATAGGATCTCTCTTTTTTTATTGGTCTTTTAATAAACGCACGTTAATAACAATTTACCTCATAATGTAATTCATTAACCAATATTACAAATGCTTGAAAAAAGATTAAACATATCAATTGAATAAAAACAAACTTGTTACAAACGAATAGGAATTGTGATAAAATAAACTACTGGTAATCATGCTATAACGAGTTATCTGATAACACTTATTTAACAGATTACTATTTCACAACTGTTTTTTTACAGATTTGATAAATATATAATCTCCCACGAACTATTGATAATATAAAAATAAAATTGACGTCAACGATGAGAGGAATGGTCGCACGATAAAGCTCTAGAGCATATACCAGTTGCAGAACAACTTATGTATCAATCCAGGGAATAGATAAAATCTTTTTTAAGATCAAAACTAATTAGATTTTTGAAATAAAAATCCATTTATAAATTGTACCATGATCTTCCTTTTAAAGCTTTGTCTGTAAGAGCAATACCGAGTAGAACTTTGAACTATATAAAAGAAAAGAACAGGCGGTCTGTACACAAACTCTACGTATTTCAAATATGATCCTACTGGCGTTTACTCACATTTATCGTCGTTAATCAAGTAAATATTGACAAACCGTGAATGGGGAAAATCCAGTATCAAGACGTTGTGCATTAAGAAAATAAATCTGAATTCTTCAAAGGATTAAAATTGATTGATCTGCTCATAAATCATTTTATTTTTCAGTTCAACTTTTCAGACTATCACAATGATAAGATCTATTATTCGATAATTCGATTACTTTGCTAGAAATATTTCTGCTTAACGTTTGATTTTCTGGGTAGTGTAAATATGAATATTTTTTCTGCTTTGTGTCGATTGGTTTTTGTGTTCTTTCTTTGTTGGACTTACTTTGATTTCCCCATTTGGTATTTGAACTTAAAACCGACGGAAACGAAGGAGTATCTAGTTATATGTCAGAAACTTGATTATTCTGAGTATGATTTTGACAATATGCTGCTTTATACTGTGGTGGTCGTCTTAAGCTTAACTAAAGACATAGAATTTATGTTTCTGAATCTCCCTTTAGTAAAATAGACGGACTGTGTTGCTAACTTTTGACATTTATTATTTAAAACATAGGATAGACAATAAGCGAAATGATACCAAAAAATCATTTAAACTCAAACTTTGAAAATAAATTGACAACGTCATGGTGAAAAAAAAAGGACAAACAACAGAATACATAACACAACATAGAACACTTTCAAAGACTGAGCAACAAGAATCCCGGCAAAACATGGGGTGATATCATGTGCTTCGTAAGGGTAATCCGATTACCCACCAATAGGGGCACCTGTCGTGTAACGGACATTTACATAATAATAAACTGCATGAGTTTTGATTCAATATAAAACACACAACAACATGAACAATCATGAAACATTAACAAAAATATCATGCTATTCTATTGGCACATCATGTCACTCATAATGTGTGTGATAATTACAATACTAATTATAAGAAATACATAAATCAGTTTCAGAAAAATTGAACACGATTCTTTAGATTTAATTGATAAACATTTACCATCATTTGTCAGAAGGATAATCTAACGCTAAATCTTTGAGAAAAAAGAAACCTGAACATTAAAGGTAACAATGACGGTATTAATCTAAAGGGACATTTCGAAGCAACTTCCGTGTGCGGGATTTAACTATTGTATTGAAGACCCATGGGTGTTCCTGAGCTCTATTTTGGTTGTTGGACGGGTATTTGTCTCGTTTACATTCCCCGTTTCTATTAACAATGTTATCATAGTATGTGACCCACTCCCTCTTGTATCGTTTAACTATTAAGCCGAGTGAAGAAAATGACAGAACATCTTACTTCCTATATGCATTTGCAAAATAATCGATTGTTGGATTATATTTAAAAAAAAAAGATGTGGGATTATTACAGGTGAAACAATTTTCCATTGAAAGACAAGGATATAAACAACTACAGGTCAACGTAAGGCCTACATTTCATACCTTATATGGTATTTGAGTAGGATATTGTTTTACTTGAAATGAATCAATCTATTTATGAAACAATACTTGGAATATAATACCCAAGGTTATAAAAACATGACAAAAGAGTTGATTGAAATAAAAAAAAAGTGTGTCGCATCAAATAATGTATATCAAAGAAGTCGATACGAAAGTCATGCTGTGGTTCGTAAACAACAGAAACTATAGGATTGGATCGACGGTATGTCTTTCAGTACGTATTTGGACATATGTAATGATTATAAATTTATAATTATTATCAAAGTTGAACATGTCACACATTGATATTGGAATGTATCGCGAAAACTATATAGACCTAGAACATATGGTAACTGATACAAACAGCACATGTAATAGTGTTGTTGTCGTCATTGATCTGGGATGCGCTGATCATATATTTTGATAGAGCAATGTATACCACATATGTTTATGATTTATATAATTGCAATGCCGACTTTTTATAACCATACAATATAGGATCAAAATGGAGTCTTCTACTTGTTTTTATGAATTTACATCACGAGCATATTATTTACAGAGTGTTATATTTGGGTAATTGAAAATATAAAAAAAAAACCAATGTATATAACCGTAATACGTGTGTAACGAAATCAAATGTCTTTCAGTGCTGTGATAATTTCCTGCATTCCAAACCAAATTACTTATTTCCTTTGAAAATATACAGCTGAAAGTCTTTCCTACATATATGTTTAGTTTTCCTGTTTGTATTGTTTTACACTGGTCATTTATGGGCTCTTTATAGCTTGCTGTTCTGTGTGAGCTAAGGCTCCTTGTTAAAGGCTGTACTTTGAACTGTAATTGTTAAATTATTAAACATTTTGACTTGAATGGATAATTGTGTCGTTGGCACTCATACCACATCTTCTTATTTATGACGAATTATGCATAACAAATTTTCATGGCTCCGAAAGTATTGAAATTTGGCTAGGTTCTATAAAATATATTAAGAAATGGCATAATCGAATTCGTGGTGGAAATTTTCAGGTTACGTGGCATTTGTAAACGTAAACTGTATATTTCTTAGCACAAACGGATTCTACATGGCATGCAATACTGTTTTTTAACCGTAGAGTTTGGACTAAATTTGAATGGATTAGTAAATAAAAAAGTTTTTTTTTAACTTAAAACAAGATTAAAAAAGAAACTAATATCTATTGCAACATATGTTTGAACTTGTTGAAAATATCACACACTTCTTAAAAGTAAATAAGGGATCACAGGTGTTAAATTAGAATATGCAGATCAAGCTCCACTTGTACAACCCGTCATGCTGCTCGTTTAATTACAAACCCATCGATAAGTCTTACTAAGAAGGCCACGTTCGGGGAAAGAGAACGCTTTCGTCATCAGTGGAACAAATATTTTATATTGGTCAACCAACTCGTGATGGCGTCCATATAAAATTAACAGAGTGCTGATTTTAACTTCAAAACTTGGAACTCTTGGTCTAATAAATTCTTTTTTAGCAACAACCCTCTGTCAAGGAAATCATGATATTGAATAAAAGCTGTATCGTATCAACTGGAAAACACATACTCCATATGCAGGCGGTGCTAGAATGTAAATACATAAAAATAGAAAGTTCACAATTGTGAGTTAAAATTATCTTTTTATTTATTGAATTTTTTTTTTTTCAAACGAACCTCATTGTCAATTTCTAGATTTAAGTCAAGATATGAGATCTGTAGTATCGTGTATATCATGTGTGATGGTATAGATGCGGTCGATGTAGTCACCAAACTTTGAATTATTTATTGAGAGAACAGCATCTATATAGCGGAACCTTAGTAAAAGGACAATTCTGACTTGTTTTCATTCCTCATGGGAACCTTCTGTATGAATTAAACCTCATATGACTACTTTTAACAGACAGCGAACAACTGAAACGAACTTTGTTAAGACAATGAATATGAGTTCGAATTTTGTTGTTTTAACGCCACTTTAAAGCACCGCAACATATGAGTTGATATAATATCATTATGAACCCATCGTGAAAAAAATACATAAAAATCTACAGGACTTGAAATGAAGACTGTATATGCGATGAAATATTAAATTATAGGTTTCCCTCTATTTTTAATCATTAATTTTTATACTTTTTCGACATACCAACCAATCTTATTGAAAGATATTATAACATTTGAATGCGCTATTGGTGAGTCGTAAGTAAGAGACAAATATGTAGGTATCTAAATTATTAGCTTAGTGTATTTAACGCATCAATGTAAAAATATCGAAAATTGATGAGACTGTCATTAAAGTGAGAGGGTTAGCGCTATAGAACCAGGTTTAATCCACCATTTTCTACATTTGAAAATGCCTGTACCAAGTCAGGAATATGACAGTTTTTGTCCATTCGTTTTTGATGCGTTTTGTTATTTGATTTTGCCATGTGATTATGGACTTTCCCAATTGATCTTCCTCTAAGTTCAGTATTTTTGTGATTTTACTTTTTTTAGCATGACTTATTTAACTCACTGGGTCAATACCTCTTGTACTGATGGTTGACGTTAGCACCTATGTTCTGGCATTACATATCATCGATATGGTCATTTTCTGCTGCAATTTTATTGTTGATGTAAGGATTTTTGGTTTTCCAATAAAACGTATTTCCATGTCTATATCTACTTTTGACTTTGATCATGAACTGTTTTGGGTCCAGCGGAACTGTTGTGTAAACGAAACACTTTTTAAGCAGTCATAATAATGAGCCTGATATTTTTATTTTTTAATTTTTTTTAACAAACAATATTGAAATAACAATTGTTAGATAGCTGATATGTTATTCAACATAAAAGGACAAATATATATCCACTAAACAAATGAACGAATGTTACAATTAATAGAAAGACTCTATGGATACATAAGGGATCATATATGGTAGATCTATTATTATGTAGTTGTTTCTGTCACATGTTTCACACATTAATAGACTTGACTAAAGTTGAAAACTGCTTGTTCCTCTCTAGATGTCTTCATGTTACTTTTGTCATTGAGAATATCTAATTAACCTTTACTGAACATCTCATTTAAGTCATATTATCCATGGTATAATTAACTTATATCTCTCTGGCCATCAATAATAAATACTAATAGATGTGTGCGTCTATTGCTTACGTAAAGGCTGACAAACAGTAATCACAATATGATTTGGTTTGCTAAACAATGTAAGACTTAGAAGCATAAGTAAATCATATTTGTTTCGGATATTTATGGACGATAATTTTAATACTAAGCTGGGAATTGAACAGTTCTATTTTAAAAAAATATCAAATTATCACAATCACTTTTATTCGTATACAATTGACATGAATACGTTGAATTGAAATACAAAATATAGCGTTAATAGTTATTGCTTAACGCGAATATGTCGATGAGCTTGATACAAAAGAACCATGACGAAATAAACAACGGACTCACGACTTAAAATCATATGAAACTATTTTTTTAAGTTATAATATATCGAAACTACCAATGCATGCATATATAATTCCGATATACACGTGTCGGTTTATATATAATACGAATCTATAACGTTTTATCGACAAATACTATTTTATTTAGTGATTGTTGATCGAGAGCTGATTATCTTTGTTGCCGATTGTCACCGGATCGTGACATAGATTAACAATCAACAGAACACTTAAAGCACATGCATAATAATTGATAGAGTCATGATAACTATGTTTTTCTTTAGATTTCCATGCCCCCACCAACATTTATAAAAAAGAAGGTGTGGTATGATTGCCAATGAGACAACTCTCCACAAGAGACTAAAATGACACAGAAATTAACACCTATAGGTCACCGTACGGGCTTCAACAATGAGCAAAGCCCATACCGCATAGTCAGTTATAAAAGGCCCCGAAATGACAATGTAAAACAATTCATACGAATTAATTTCAGCCTTAGTTTTAAAAAAAGAACTTATAAACAAACGAACCACTGTTTTACAGGCTCCTGACTTGGGACAGGCACATTTGTTTTTTTGTTTATTCAATTTTTTTTCTTTTATTCTTATTAAATGATCAGCGTAATTGATTTTTTTTAGAATTAGTAATTACTAATACTATTTACCTTCTAGTGCACGTCTGTATATTTCTTTCATCGGGATTGTCTCCTCGCACTGTTTGATTGCCGAATTTCTAACGAGAGGTCTAGTAGTTTGGTAACTGCATATAGGAAGACAATATTTCAATATCGGTACCTTTATGAAGGTTTTGATAATAAAACATGATTTTCTGTGCAAGAAACTTCACGTATAAAAGTTTTATAGTTAAACTTAGCATTTTAACTTTATAAAAGAGAATACACTCTTTAAATGTCTTTAAAGTTTGATATGTCTTTAAAGTTGAATGACATGTCTTTCGTATCTGGTTGCGAAGAAATTAAACCAGAGGAATTAACCATTTTATTAATATAATTCAAGACTTGTATAACGAAGACATTTTGTAAAAGAAAACGAAAACATAATCTAGTTCTAGACATTTCCATTAAAAAAGTAGTAATAAACAGCTCAGCAACAATTTACAAAAGTCATCCCCATTGGTATACACATCAGTCTTGCCATAAAACATGAAATGTTTAAAGACATATACATAAAAAGAATATAACAAAAATATCGAACTCCAATGTTGATTTGATAAACGAAAATTCATTAAAAAAATCCAAAATAAAAGGTAAACAACATATGTAGTGGGATAGAATAGTTTGTATAGCTAGCTTAAACTCCCACTGGTATAACAATTGTGTAAAGTTCCAATGTATTGACACAACTGAATGAAAAGCATATTTTGGTTGACATTTATGTTGCCTTGAACTTCGACTAAAACCCATTATTGAAACATTAATCCTAAATATTATAAACGTCTAGCGAGTATTATCAAAATTGTAATAAGAATCATTGATTTCATATTTTATGCCAGTCAGTAACAGAAAACAACCACTGAATTTCATTTGTTGTTTGTTTCAACAAAATACTCGTTGCCATATTGAAGTATACATACAAGACAGGCGGGAGATACAAGAGGGACATTTAAACTCATTAGTCGAAAACCAACTGACAGCACCATGTGATTTGACTAAAAAAGAAAAAGACAACAGACAACCAAAAGTACACGTAACACACCACGCAAGGAAAGATTGAACAACACGATCCCAGGTGCTCCGGGAGGGTAAGCATCTTAATCCGTACGTGGCACCCGTAATGTTTCCCGTTTTAGTACAACCCCGGTTATAAGTTTTTGGTAAGTCACATTCGGGACAAGGGTTCGTAATTGTAGTCCTGGACGACATAATGAACATATCACCTGTGAAACGGAAATTCCATACTGGTTAACCAACTCGTCATGGCGTCCTCAGTACTAACGAAGGAATGATTTCAACTTCACTACTTTGAGTTCATGGTTTAATCGCTTCCTTGTGAGCATCAACACTCTTTCAAGGAAATCATGATAGGATATACAAGACCTGGAACATCGCATCAACTGGGAGACGTATACTCCATATCTAGGCTCTGCTGGAATAATAATACATGGAAATGAAAAGTTAACAATGTGGGATCTAGAATAAGACCATTTTATGAATAAAACGTTGTCAAGGACTTTATTTTAAAACGTGTTTTAGTTTGATATAACCAACATGTATTTTGACTGTCATTTTACAAACGCATATCATAAAACACGCGGAGTTACTGATAACAGATATACGAATGAATGTCAAAAACGTTACGGTCCTTGATTGTGAAAAGTGTGTAACATTTCTCGATCGAACAAACAACTAACTGAAATAAATATATACCAAAAGAAAAAAACGGTCACCATGCTTGCAGTCACATTTTACGGTTTTTAAGTGTCACTGATATGGGAAATGATTTGTTTTACAGTCATATTGATACAAGTAACGATATCAATTTCAATGCGCCAGACCAGATGCCCATATCGACTATCTATGTCTCTACAGAAATGTTCGAGGCGACAATGTTTGAAAATCAATTCCGCGTGTTTTATGATAAAGCAACACTAAAGTAATTATTATCGTCATGCGTTTGTTTATACATAGTATAGATAATAATTTAAATTCAGTTTTATATTTGTTTAAAAAAATGTTTATTAACTGATTTTGTGTCCGATTTTGTTAAAAGAACTTACACCAAAATAACCTTTCACTCAAATAATTCCGTAAGTGGCTTTGCCGAAAATCTGTGAATAGAAAATACAAACTTTTTTCAGCCCTTGTATATGAAAACATCTTTTGAAGAGTGCATGATCCCTGACTTCAGAAGGCAGCAAGGATAAATTTTCTGGAAAAATCTTTTGCCGGTAAAAAATTCAGAAATTTTATTCACATTAATTTTGAAAAGATATGTAGCACATTCTTGTATGTATTGATGTGATTATGTAAGAGATCTATGCTATTTCGTGATCTGTGACTTCAAAAAGCAAGAATAATTTTTCAGGAAATAATCATTTGCTGGTAGAAAATTCCGAAATTTTTAATTTTGAACAGATATGTTGTACATTTTTGTACTGACCTGATTATATAAGAGATTTATCTGTGGTATTTAGTCAACATAAGGAAGTATTAGCACCGTGTCATATATTTTGACATATCTGTACCGACCATCAATGTTTCATATACTGACATTGTATTCCCGATCACGCTACAGCTATTAAAAACTCAACAACGATGAAGATGGATTTAATTGACACTCATTGATAAAGGCGTATAACCGTAACGCTGAACAAAATCTAGATATGGCATTTTGCATTGATAACGAAAATTTCTTTTTCTTTTTTGCTTAATTAAAAACAATTATTCAAACTTGATAACGAATATTTTAGCGTACTTCCATTAATTCAAGTAGAAATGCTAGTAGAATATTGTATGTAATCAATTTCAGTAAAATGATTAATGATTTATGAAAATGTTGATTAAGGCGCATCTTTCTAAATGTCAATGGAAGTCATTTTCATTTGCACTACAATTTAGTCAAAAATCGGTCTTCAGATGTCTTGCAATGATTACCAAATCATTGTTATAAAACTAAACTTTTATATCATTATTTGTTTAATGTCATTAGTTTGATACAGTTGCACATTATTCCCATGACATCAACTTTATTAAATCAAATTAGAATACAAACCAAATATTACCGTAATACAGATATCGCACTCCATTTCTATGCTCTGATTCGTTAGTACACTAGGGACGACCCAAGAGGTTTTATGAGATAATACCAGGAACGACGTTAATTAGAATTAGGGATATAAGATGAATGTACTTGATGGAATACTTTTAAGTTTAACAAAGTTGAATTACTTTATCACGGTAAAAGGAAAATAATAAAAATATCGAACTCCGAGGAAAAATTCAAACCAAAAAGTCTACAATTTAATGGCAAATACATGAGCTCAAGCACAGCATACGAATGGATGCTAACTGTCATATCCCTGACTTGGCAAATTTGTGTATGTAGAAAATAGTGGATTTAACCTGGCTTAATAACTATATAAACCTCTCACTTGTACATTGTCTTAGATATGTGAATAAATAATATGAGGTAAGTGAAAGTTTGCGAATGCGGTTATAAAGCCCACTCACTCCATTTAAGTTGATAAGTTGATAAAATCTCATACCGAAAGCAACCTTTAATACAACTGAAATGAATCATAATGATATCATTTGAAAACACTGATATGAGGTAGAAAGACCTTACTGAAATTTCATTATCTGTATATATAGGTCACCATAACGATTCGGTTGTTTGATACGACATTTTGTCAATCTCTGAGATGTTTGCATACTAGTATAATCGTCGGATCCGTTATTTAACAAGTGTTGCCTATTCCAGAAATTGATAGTTTGATTAGAGTGTGAATATACATGAATAACATTCTGAATCAAATTGTCTCTTTTTATTAGAGAATGGAACGGGAGTCATACGGTATACACGATTTTCAAATGAATTTCTGTATCATTTCTGCTGATATCAAGAGAACATACAACAACCATACGTCGCGATCAGAAAACAGTCTCAACCATGCCCAACAGCTAAATATGAACACACAAGCTACAGTCCTCAAAACATGCAAAAGTTGTTACTACTTACAAATATTATATATATATGTAAGTTATAATTTTTCTTGTAATTAAGGAATGATGGGTCCTCAGTGCTCATCAACCTCACTAGCCCAGTAATCAGCACTTTTGTGAAGACATGAATTATCATTGATACAGTCATAAATATATTTTATATGTGAACAAGACTTTTAATTTTTGTAATACTTCGGCTTTTCTACATCAGGAATAGATTATCTTAGCTGTATTTTGAAATATTCTTAGGAAATTTTGGTCCTCGACTTCATACTTTTTTGGCCTTTTTTACATTTTATTATTCCAACGTCACTGATGAGTCTTTGGTAGACGAAACGCGCGTATGGTGGATATATAAAATTTCAATCATGTTATATCTTTCATGAGTTTTTATACTTCATTCTGCCAAAAAAACAATATTTTTTATACAATCGTCACCGATGAGTCTTCTAGCGCACACATTACAAGCCTTGTATATTTTGTAATTGTTTTTGTCAGCATTCGAATATTAAACAAATCGAGAAATGTACACTCCATTAGAGGTGACAAATACACAATCACCATCCAGGAAATAGAAATTCCCAATAGGAATAAATAAGGTTGTCATAAACCTTGAAGATAACCATGATAGATATTTATATCATTGTCCATTAAGGGAAACGATTTTTTAAAGATGAGAATGTTCCGTGTAAGATGAGTTCAATAACTTTCTTTTTACATACTATTATATTTCACAGATATAAATCTAGATTGTATATAGAGCTCATATCTGCATACATCGAACACATCTTATAAATGGTGTCTTGTAAAGTTATCAGAAACTACAACAAAAATTGCAATTCATAAGTCTCATTAAACAATTATGCATTAGAGAGATAAATGATCACCAGAAAGCTATGTCATATGTTATCTCGAGCTCACTCTTTATTTTCGTCTTCTATTTTGTATATAGGTATTTGTCTTATTGTATTTTTCGTATTTTTGTCAGCTCGTTTTTTTTAACTTGGTATCTTTCGTTTATCTTTTATATCACTATAAATGAAACTTTTGTTTTGTTAGATAGAAGCTTTTGTTTTAGTCGTTCTCGCTTCGTTAATGTTGATTATGACTTTGATATCTTGTTTTTGACGTGTTTTTTCCGTTTTTGGAAGTGATGTGGATTCACTCTTTAATATTAGCACATTCTGGTTGTTTTTGTTTTTTGATTTCTATCCTTGTCATTTACTCACACCCAATACGCGAAGTCGAAGAAAATCAAAGAAAGAATTATAGATGTTGATTTATTAGCTCTGTAACGTTTCCGTTTTATAGGGAACTTCTTCCTCAATATACAATAAGACAAATTATATTCGGAATCTGAACCTAAAATTCCGACTTGCCTGATTAAAAGTAACTCGCTGTATTTTTGGAAGTTATTATGCTTTCGTTTATTTTCGACTGCGTTGCATTTTAACAGTCAAATATTGATGATGTTTTAATTAAATATAAATTGATATACCAAATTTGAACTGATAAATAAGCGTATATTAAGATGACAAATTGCAATGGTAAAAGAAGAACAGATAATCTCATTGCATTTGTAAAAATAAAGCAGATCATTACTATAGGTTGTTAAAATTAGACTTTTGATATATAACTAAAGTAAAGAAATCGACAGCCCACAATACCTTCCATGTTGTACCATAGCATCGAGAATGTAATTAAATAATTCGTATTAATCAGGGACATATGATGTTCAATCTGACAACACAATATTACCCCAAGTCACTATGATGAATTTGATTCTCACCTCATGAGACGTTACATGATACCGTCAGCAAGAGATACCAACAAAATAAAACCCAGAAGCAATTATTTCCTATATCGATTTTTCTTCAGAAGACTTGCTAATTGGATACTGCAAATGCACTTTTAAATCATGTCATTGAAAAAACAAAAAATATGTCTAGAAATATATATACATGTATCTGCTCTAAGCTGTCCATCCCTTTTTACCATAAACTATTGTTTTGAATACTTATTGACATTTTCAAAAACAAAGATGAATCAAAGAAAGGATATGGTTCTTAGTTTGTTGTCATGAATGATATAAATTTGATGTGAAAGTATTATGTTTATGGAAGTCAAACACGAAATATTTACGCAATGAAGAAAAGCATTACACTTTTCTGATAAATCCTCTCAACTCATTAACCTTAATGCATTAAACATATACAATATAAGAGTGGACAACACACGTTTCTGGAATAATTTAAAGAGATATGCGAACAACCAACATTCTTTAAAGGTTGAAGACAAATGATTATCAAAGCTAAGCTATTTTCAAAGTGAAAAATCTAAATCTTCTGTGGTCAGAAGGGATGCAACTTGATAAAACTAGCACAGGCATCGTTAATAAAAACCATGTAACACAACCGTCTCATAAGTGGTACATTGGTCATTAGAGAATAGTTACGTAACGTATAATGGTCGTTATTTATCTTAAACCCATTTTAAAAGTGATACAATAATGACTTATCACTTTACTTGTCAACCTCAATAGTTTGAAATTGATTGAGGGTTTGCGTTCCATCTAGTGTTAAATGGTTCCTGCATATCCAAAACATGAACAAGATTATTCTTAAAGAAAAAATGTATTTGAACAAAATGGGTCTACCGGGATAACAAACGTGGTATTTGAACAAACAAGTTCAGGGAATTCAGATTAAGGATTCAACGTATCTTAAAGTTTAACTTCAGGGCCTTAACTAATTGCTGCACTTTTGTGTATAGATTAAACACGACGAGTGCCACATGTAGAGCACGTTCTGTATTCCTTTCCAGAGCGCCCGTAATCACCCTTGGTTTTGATGGGGCTATTGTTGCTCAATCTTCAAATTTCTATGTTTTGTTTTATAAGGTTGTTTTTCTTTTGTTTGTCTTCGTTTTTTGCCACGTCGTTGTCAAGATCTCATCAACTAAAGAATTTAAGGATCTATTTCGGTGTCTTTTTCTTCTTCTCGTTTTACTGGGACAACAACGTCTTCATAAATATCTAATCAAAATGAATGTAACCTCAATAACATCTTTTATATAATTGTACCAGTTACCAATTCTGCCTTTTCATGTTTTTTGATACATATACACATGGAAAAAAGTATTGCAACACCTTGATTTTTCAAAAATTGAAAAATCAGCCTTCTTTTTTTGGATGATATATAATAAGATATTTGTATAATATTATTGAAACATAGTTTATGATAACATTGGCATTGAAACGAACAAAAAATGTTTAAAAAAAAAATGATTTATATAACCACAATTTTAATAACAAAATGAAGCGTTTTTTGTACAAAAAAATGCATTTTACAACTTTGACTGTAGTCGAACTTTACAATGTCAGACATTTCAAAATTAATCTTCAGATGACTGTTCACATCATGGTTGATCGTTACACGCCAAAGAATTAGTACTTTGTGCGCAGCCTCCATTCAAACGGATAACCGCATCTTAACGTCTTCTGATTCCTGCCAAAAATCGACTAATTTGTTGCTAAGGTAGCAGCAACCATTTCTGATGAAGGGCATTGTTTATTTCATGATGTGTTTGAACTGGGGTGTCCTTTCGCGCACTTTCCGCCCAATAGTGTCCCATATATGCTCGATATGGTTCAAATCTGGGCTAAGATCCGTCCACGGAAGATGACCCGAATTCCATTGGAACAATGAATCTTCCTCCATGATGCTAATTTTCAATTTTAGCGAGCTCTGCACTACATTGGATACGGAAAACTGTGTGTCTGTTCGTGAACAAAGGTCTCCGAAATGGTCTTATCGCACGATAACCAGTAGCGATGAGTCAATCTCGAACAGTTCTTGTTAAGAGGTCCCTGT
Organism: Mytilus edulis; assembly: GCF_963676685.1. Classification (NCBI taxonomy): domain Eukaryota; kingdom Metazoa; phylum Mollusca; class Bivalvia; order Mytilida; family Mytilidae; genus Mytilus; species Mytilus edulis. Next base: position 11,403,879 of record NC_092351.1, on the reverse strand, counting down.
ATGCCAAACACTCTCTTTTTTGGATTGTATTGTATGCAAGGGGTTTCCTTCTGACCAACCTGTTTTATGCTTGATTTTCCCTAGCAAATGGTATAGAGGGTCTTCTTTATTTCGGAAGGTCTTTAACATCGTTTAGTGCCATTTTTAATTCTCAAAACGACTTCTAGTGGAATGGTGATGACCAACAATACGTGCAGTTATTACAGCGACCTCCTGCTTCACTCATGCTGATAATCTGTCATCTTGCTGCAGTTAAGAGTTGTCGATGACCCATTACAAGGTGTCAATCACATAACTTTAAAATTTTGGTTATTTAAAGTGTTGAAAACAATGAGGATGAAAACACCTGTTTTGCTGTTTACGGGTACAGTAGCTGCATGTGCAGATAAAAACTTACCGAGTCGATATTTATTGATTAAACTCAGGTGATACTTAAATAATGTTTAAGTAGTTCTATTTTACCAAATTATATCACAAAAAACTAAAAAGTGTTTTTTTTAATTTCAATTTCAATTTGGTGTTGCAATACTTTTTTCCATGTGTATATATGACGTGGCTCGGTACTTATACATCTTGCATTATGATATTGTACTATGATGAATTTGTGTATTCTTTTCTTTTTTTGTTGTTGCTTACAAGCTAGATCTATATGCCGTTTAATGCTTCTTTGTTACATATATTTTTGTTTTATTATTGATTTAGATTATAACACAATGTTGACTAATGTACTCCTATTTTTGACATTTTACCATTTATGTCTGTTTGTGTTAATCACGCATCGTGTCAATATAATGAATTTGATGCGACTGTCATACCAATGAGAGGTTTAGCTAGCTTTAAAATCAGGTTGAACCCACCATTTTCTACATAAGAAAATGCATGTACCAAGTCAGGAATATGACTGTTGTTGACATTCGTTTGGTGTGATTGTGCTTTTGATTTTGTTATTCAGTGACTTTCCGTTTTGAACTTTCATCGGAGTTAAGTATTTTTGTGATTAACTTTTTTTATTTCATGACATTTTATTCAAAGAGATATAATGGTGTTTGGAGAGTATTTCAGTTAGTTGAAAACCAACAAAATGTATCGATCCAGGTCTCATTCCATTCCTAGATATATTTTACTTCTCTAAAAGTATGCCATTTATAAACACTTTAGAAGATCTACAAAATAACTTCTATACACTTAAATATATAATATATACATCTAACTGTCACATTGTGTATATGGCAAGACTTCTGATTCTTGTGGAAACCAATATCGAGTTCAATAATTAATATGCATTTTAAGCACATACTTATTACTTTAATGTTATTCGTTTGTAATCATTATTGCTCGAAAAACAGTTTGAAAGGACATTTGTCAGTATATTTTCAATCTATGAATTTGACTGTCACTCTGGTATCTTTCGTTCCCCCTTTGGGACCAATATACCTAATAGCTTTCTTAGGTCTGAAAAAGAAAGCTTAGTATTTTGAAAATTCAAAATTTGTAAAGATTTAGTTTTATAATTATGACTATACCAATGATAATACTGTTAATACAGAAGTGCTGACTACTGGGCTGGTGTTACACTTTGGTCATTATAGAAGGCATAGGTTTTTTTAAACTAAGGAGTTCCAAACTGTATCAACGGTGTTGAAAGTGTTACTCTAACTCTAATATGCCGAAGCGATATTTGCTGATATTACCTGTGTTAAAGAAATATTGTCAGTCCGCAAGATAATGTTAAGTGACAACATCATGAAAGACTTAATATCGATCCCATATACAATGTTTGCCTTATTTATATTCAATAACAAAGTCACACTAACAAGTGAAATGACAATATTGATCAGTAAACCGCTTGAATTTATCGTTTCAATGTACCATTATTCTTGATTTACATTAACTAATGAATTTAACTAGATGCTGAAATTAACAAGCTCTTCAGACAATTTATCCATGTGAAAGTACCCATGAATCCATGCATGTTCATTTCACACAATAACTTCTAAGTAATTGATACATGTAAATAAAAGGCAAGGTGTTGACATTTTTGATAAAATAAATGAGCTGAGCTGAAGGAGAGGAAACCTATTTGATTTTGTTATGTAAGATTTATTGTAAACAGTATAATTTGGATTTTATCTTAAAAACATATTTAGTGACTACAATCTTTCAGAAAGAAGGAATCTAATTATTTCATCCAACTATTGTTCTTAAGGTAAGTTTACTCTTCAACTTTGTTCTTAATATGGTCTTTTTGACCTTTTTGGATTCAACCGTCACAGATGAGTCCTTTGTAGACGAAATGCGCGTCTGTTGCAAATACCAAAAAAATCAATCCTGGTATCTATGATGGATTATTTACATAACTTGACTTTTTGGACCAAAGACGGGCCATTTTAAGTTCCCAAAGATTTGTGCCCACTGAATGTCAATATGCACATGCAAAGCAAACAGGAAATAATGCCATTATAAGCTGATTCTATTTCCAGATTAAATGAACACACTGCAAACGTTTAATAATCATTAACACCACTTTCTAACCTAAAAGGAGTTGATCAGCTCGTTATCATATGAAGTTAAACTACTAACTTGAATATGTGAGCTTTATTTACACTTCAGAGTCTTCATAGCATACTTTTAATGTGTGGAAAATCGATGCTAACATATAATGGATAATTTCCCTCGTTGAGGAAGGAATTCATTTTTTATTATTAGATTAATATAATTCAATTACATCTTCATTGTATATTTTTCTCCAAGTCAGGTTATATAAAATCAATACAGCCACGATGGGAATATCTATTGATTCCAAGTCAAACTGGATTTGTAAAATTCAGGTTATAATTTATTACACTTCAAGTTGATCTTTATATTATCGCATGGTTTCACTGTAGTGTATCAAGTTTGTGTCCAGGACAATGACATTTGACACCTTAATATCTCTTGCAGTTAACAATGGGCATCAGTGAAATAATTGTTCGTAATATAAAAAAAAAACAATAACTAGAAACAATATATTTTGTACTGAACGTACTGAAATGGGATAAAACAACTCGGACACATACCATCGTGTCAGAGTATTTACTTATTTGTATATTAATTGTTCATATTTTAAATAAATGATAAATCCAGAACAATTATAGTACTGTTTGCAAAAGGAAACTCATCAAAGATACTGTGTTTATAATTTCGTACAAAAAAGACTCACCAGTTCCGCTCGTACAAATAAACCATAAAAAGTCCAAATCAAGTACGAATTTGATAAGCATTGTGGGCCCGAAAATACGTTAAAATTTTTAAGTGTATGTTTGGAAATAAACACATTTATCCTGAAAACTAATTGTTGGCATGATGCATGTGTAAGGGTTATGTTCTTCTCATATATTTAATGATGGTATGAAGTCAAAATCTTTCAATCAGTTCAATTGAGGTCTTCCGCTGGCACGTCAGTAACTGCATGTAGTCTTTTGCTAATGTATGCATTATTGTAATTCTACTTAGTTTTTTTTGTTACCTGTTCTGACATTGGACTCGGTCTTCTTTTAAACTGAGTTTTATGGTGCGTATTTCTGTGTGTTTGTTTATTTTACATTGGCTAGAGGTATAGGATATGGTTGAGAGCTCACACAACATATTTCATCCCGCATGTTTGCGTTTGTCCCAGTTGCGGATTTTCTTGCCTTGTTAGTCCTACTCGATTCACCTTTGCTGTGTCAGCATTTAACGAAAATGTTAAAATATTGAACTCCTGTAAAAAAAATAAAGCAATATGACGTCAGAACCAAAGTATTGACTACTGAGCTGATGATATCCTCTGGCACTCAACATACCTATAGTTGTAGATTGATTGTTCCTTGACGACATTCATTAAACATTTATATTATTTATTGTCTTTTTGGATATATAAATCAAACAGTTCTATGGATATTTCTATATAGGCTAGAAATAGTTCTCATAGATTTTAAATGAACGTGATTTGTGGTTTATCATCTTGTTATCTTGTATATATATATATCGATATGACGTAGTTATATGACATGTTTTTTGTGTAATTAGTACACATTAAAACCATAATAACTGCTTTCTTTGTCTTTCTGAAAAGAAACTTGTACATTGACTTAATAAAAAAAGAAGTTGTATATATGTTAACAAGAACACGACTCTATCGTAGCCTATTTTGGGTGATTATCGTTTAAATACAGTAATAACAGTTATGACTTTCTATGTGTAATACAGCGATTTGGTATAAGTGTGTCTTGGAAAACATGTATCATCCATCATTTTTAGTCACAATGAAAGCCAAAATCATGAATAATACATAACTGGCTAACCAAAACACACGCTAGTGGTAGAATATGAAAATATGCCACCTTAAAAGACCTAGATGATAAACGAAACTACAATTACATTAACTAGTAAAGGACACTAATCGTTAAAAGTACATTCTTTTTTGGCGGTAAAAAAAATCTTTAATTTACACAGTATTAACTCATCGCGTAAGACCTATCATTGTCGTGGCAATGTCAAAGTCCCGGATTTCCTTGGTGTCATCTTTCATCGCGAACCATACTGTCTATTTGATGTCAAAGTTCTGTATTCTCTTTGATTTTTGTTCTGAATTGTTTTGTCACATTCAGACAACTACTGCTATTAATTAGGAAATGTTGTGAATATGACATTTAGTTTGTCACGTCACGTCACTTGGGGCGGTGCAATGACTATGGCTTACACGGCTGTGATTGTCATGTATTCATTTTTATTCTTTAGCTAGTCACCACTTCAGTTTAATCATGTATATCTATTATGTAGTCATTTTTAACCGGATTTTTGTGACAAAAATGTCGGTTATTGATTTGGGGATGTACGGCGGGCGGCCGGGCGGTCGTTCAGCCGGGCAGTCGGGCAGTCGGGCGGTCGGGCGGCCGGGCGGGCGGCAATCAAATGTTGTCCGTGCATTAATTCACGAACTGTTCAGCCAAAGCTTTTAACATTTTAATATGTTGTTACTGACAACTAAATGAAGGTCAAGTTCAATAATGGCGATTTTGACTTTTACCGTTCAGGAGTTATGGTTGTTGAAAGATTGAAAAATGGAGTTTTCAGTCGTGTCCGTGCATTTACGCATGAACTGTTCTACAAAAGCTTCCCAAATTTTAATATGTTGTTACTGATGACAAAATGGAGGTCAAGTTCAATAATGACGATTTTGACCTTTACCGTTCAGGAGTTATGGTTCTTGAAAGATTGAAAAATGGAGTTTCCAGTTGGGTCTGTGCATTTACGCATGACCTGTTCTACCAAAGCTTCCCAAAATTTAATATGTTGTAACTGATGACAAAATATAGGTCAAGTTCAATAATGACGATTTTGACTTTCACCGTTCAGGAGTTATGGTTCTTGAAAGATTGAAAAATGGTGTTTCCAGTCGTATCCGTGCATTTTCTCATGAACAATTCAACCAAAGCTTTTGAAATTTTTATATGTTGTTACTGATGACAAAAAAGAGGTCAAGTTCAATAATGACGATTTTGACTTTTACCGTTCAGGCGTTATAGTTCTTGACAGATTGTAAAATTCACGTTGTTGCATTTACTCATGAACCATTCAATCTATGCTTTTCAAATTTTAATATGTTGATACTGATGACAAAATGGAGGTCAAATTTGATATTGACGATTTTCACTTTCACCATTCACCAGTAATGGTTCTTGTAATATTGCCAGGACACAAATAAATATTAATAAATCCGGTTTGCTGTCGTTGTGACAGCCTCTTGTATAAAATTTACTGTTTGCAAAACTATGTATTATTCTTGATAATATTGATGTTTTTGTCCCAGGCGGATAACCCTGGCCTCACATCTTTTTGGAACTTTTGGTCCTCGGCGATCTTCAACTTTGTAGTTGTTATGGCTTTCAAACTTTTTTTCATCAGATCATAGTTTTGTGTGGGTGTAGCGAGCATCTGACGTATAAAAATATTTTTAACCTGTTACCTTTTGCTGGATATTATTCGTTTGTTTCTCTGTCCTATATTTTCTCCCATTTATTTATTGTAGCCCTGTCATGTAATGTTGTCATTTTAATGTTATAATTAACACTGCCATTAAAGCAGGAGGTTTGGCATGCCACAAAACCAGGTTCAATCCACCAACTGTACCAAGTCAGGAAAATGGCCATTGTTACATTATAGTTTGTTTCTGTGTGTTTTACATTTCGGTGTTGTGTCGTAGTTCTCTTATATTTGATAAATTTCCCTCAGTTTTAGTTTGTAACCCGGATTTGTTTTTTCTTTATCGATTAATGAATTTTGAACAGCGGTCTACTACTGTTGCATTTATTTGTCAAACCTTTTTTGCTTATTACTTCTCCCTATCATGAAATACTTAAATAAAAAAAATATTAAATGCCTCCCTTTTATGACAACTGCTCTTACTGCAAATGTATTGTAAGCATTCTAATTACATTTTTGTAATACCTATATTTGTTAACAACATAAAAACGTCAATGTTCAATATGCTATTGGTTATATTTGAATTGCGAAGCCTATATATGAAGATGATGGTTTCATCAGCGAATATTTTAATCCTAAAATTTTTATTTTCTGTAAATAATACGACTACTCAATATATTAATCGACAAAGCATTAGTTCTCCTTTCCGTGTTTAAATTGTTGAGTTTATTTGTATTCATATCAACAAAACATGTTTCATCCAAATATGGATAGGTATATCAATATAGTCACTTAGACATATAACGTCTGGAAGTGTATCCTATATGAAAGAGAGGACGTCAATTTAGACGCGTGGTATGTTTCGTGAAGGTAGATTTTTATTGCCAGACTTACTGCATGTAAAAAATCTTTGCTGGAACACTTTGAAAGACATTTAGGTGGACTGTTGTATTGGAAAGATCTGTGCTCCTTTTTTATATGTCGTCTATTATTTTTGGTGTGTTAATTTTCTGTCTTCATCCATCTTGACCAATTTTACAGAAGTTACCTACTAGTGAATATATTTTAGATGAGTTCTAGTTTTAGAAATGCACGACACCTTTGCGACTGAACACTGGGCTTATACCAACCAACCAAACAATCGAAATGTATTTGAAAATTTGGTTTTCTTATGTTTTTATCGGTCTCGCCATTGGGCTTTATAAAACCTTTATGAAATAAAAGATTGTCTTGCACGGGAGACGTTTACTCGGTCGATCCATCCTTTCACTCTCCGTTTGGAATTCATGAGACTAGCCACAATTTTTAAGTTGAACTTTCTGAATTGATTTACAAGATCAAACCATTCGAGGATTTCCCAATGGCCATTACATTTTTGATTTACCAAGTGAGGAATATTGCAGTTGCTATCCAATAGTTCATTTCTATGTATGTTGCGTTGTCTTTTGTTTTTTGTTGCACTTCAGTGTTCTGTTGGTTTGTTGCTCTTAAAATTGATGTGTTTCCCTCAGTTTAAGTTTGTAACGCAGATTTGTTTTCTCTCAATCGATTGATTTATGACTTTGGAACAGCTGTATTATTACCTTTATTTATAAAAGTCATACCACTTTATGATTGTTTAAATAAACGATAACAGCTTGAAGTATTTTTGTTAGAGTTTTTTTCTTTAAAAGGAAGCGCATTTTTCAGATTGCTATACATTTTATCCAATGTATCAAATCATTTCTTGTAAGTGCATATCAAATTCATAGTTGTTATCAGACTTCTTTATACAATGTGTACATGTGATTGTCTATTCCATTAAGAATGAAATTGTCATTGATATCTTTAGATAAGATTAAAATTCAAATTGTACATATATACAAATTCAATTGAAATTTGAATTCCCATCGAAAAGATTTAATTTGGTGTTCGATGAATTCAAATTCTGAAATATCCGTCTACTTGTCGCGCGAAATTACTTTCAACCAAGTGGAATACCTTTAATTGATGATCATTTTATTTATTTGCTGTTTAACCATTGGTTTTGAAATTAATGAAATGGAATAATCATTATCTTATAAGCGATCGCATTGGTTTACTAGTATTTGGTCGACAAAAATGACTACGAAACGTTTTTCTAAATGCTCTATAAAGCAGATCACATGAATTCCAGTCCTGTGAATGAAGAATGCTAGGTCGTGTGGACATGGTGGCCACTCATATCCCTTTTGACTTGATTCTAATGATGCCATAGATATAGTACGCATAGAAACAAGCAGCTTTACTTCCTATCTTGACTTTCACATTGAAACACCAGTGACGCTAGAAGCCTAGTGTTACTGAGAGTTAGCCTTGGCATTGTTTTTCAATTGTAAAATTTCCGTTTTCATGCAACAAGCAAGATACACCTTCAAATATGGTAGGTATATGTACCTCCCAGTTTAGAATGTATCATAGATGTTGCTACTGAAGATGCTACAATACCATGGTTATAGTTGGTAAAAGTGAAATTTTCTCTTTGACTTTATATTAAATTCGTGGCGAGTAGGTTGACATTTATAAAAGATCTGTGTCGCAAATGACCACGAATATATTTTATGTTGTAACTACGTAAGAGTTATTGCAATGTTAGTGTTATCACCATTTGTAATTATCCTGTCTTTTCATGGTTGTTTCGATAACCATATGACAGCTGGTTCAACTTTAACAAAACAGAAATTAAATGTATGTCACTAATTTGCTCAGCTTTGCTTCTTTTTAGCTTAAATGACTATACAAATTTCAAACGTTTCGGTTTACGGGTGCCTAAAGGTGGTCGCTTTTTAAATACGGTAAACATGTTATGATTGATCGCAAACATACTCTTACACTGCTTATATACATGTTCCGACATAGAGCACTTGTAGGATATGCTTAATCTTCCCGAGTATCAGGTATAAGTACGCATTGTAATGCAGTGTGTATTGGTCAAAGTACTTACTATTGATACGTCCGTGTTGGTCCGTAAATGTTTGTTTAGATAAATCTTACTTATTTCATTTTCATTTTTTTTTATATACAACAGATGTTGCTATAATTTTTTTGCCAATATATTTTATCACAATAATTATAACTTATCCAACTCCGGGATAAAATGATACAGTGAGCATAATACATATGATCATATTCGAGCGATATATAAGTTAGCGAGACAAAAATTAACATAATAACAAACAAAGTATATCATTTGATGTAAACACATATTGTCGTTAAGGAAACTGGATATAAACTATGTCTATTGGTGGGGTTCGTTTTGCTTAATCTTTAGTTTTCTATGTTGTGTCATGTGCACTATAGTTTGTCTGTTTTTCATTGTAATTTTTAGCCATGGGGTTGTCAGTTTATTTTTGATTTATGAGTTTGACTGTCCCTCTGGTATCTTTCGTCCCTCTTTTTTAAAAACTAGAACAAACCCGCGAAATCGCGGGCATATACAGCTTGTAGACTGTTGTAGGATGATTTTTTGTAAAAGATATTATGTATGGAGAATTTCATAAAAGGTATCAAAAGCCCTCTCCCTTTTTCTAAAGTCCAATATTTGTTTCCTTTCTTTTAAATTCAATTATGTTCGTGTGTCTGGCCTCAGACCTTTGCTACAATGCTTCTTTTGGTAGAAGTCAAATCAAATTAACAATTTGCACCGTTTCAAACATGAAATAAATGTAACTGCTTATATATAGACCATTATTAGTCTAATAAAATATTCTTCTAGGACAATCCATCAGTGTTTTCTTTTTCTTTTGAGAGCCTTAATAGCATGCCAATGGTAGGATATGAATCATGTATAAATGACTAACATTTAAGGCTAATTTGAGGGGTGGTCGGACGGGTCCTGATCCCGAAATCCCGGGCTTAAAACCATGAAATCCCGAGATGCAGAATTTAAAGAAATGCATATCCCGAAATCGAAAAAAATGTTCCCGGATCCCGTAAGGATCAATCCCCAAATCCCGAGCTTAAAAACACCCGATCCCGATGCCCTGAAAAAGGTCATGCCTACTTCTAATCTCTACCTTACTTTCATTTTTGCCAAATCACTATTTTCCCTTTCAACAGTAAATTGTTATGCCCCATTTATGGGCATTATGTTTTCTAGTCTGTACATCCGTTCGTTCGTTTGTTCGTCCGTCCGTGTGTGTCCCGCTTCAGGTTAAAGTTTTTGATCGAGGTAGTTTTAGATGAAGTTGAGCATGTTTAACTTATTTTAATATATATGCAAGTGGTATGACCCCTTAAATAGTAAAAATTTCAAAGAAAACAGAATCAGGGCCGACTTTCTATACTAACATACTAACATACTTACATAGAAAGTCCCTGAGAGAATACAGACAGTCTCTATATATTAAAGTAGTATAATTGTAGTTTACATGTAGATAAACGCAAAAAATAATTGTCTTCTCTAAGGAGGTATAATAGTTTTGGTTCTTGCGATCTAAACACCATGATATGAAACGCGAAACAAAATTGTCCTCTCTAAGGAGATATAATAGTTGTGATTCTTGCGATCTAAACACCATGATATTGAGAACGCTCTGAATGGCTTATTTTTTTCCATTTTTGTTATCCATCATACGATTGGTTGTACTTGTGTCAAATGTTTTACTTATTTTAATATATATATACAACTGGTATGACCCCTTAAATACTAAACATTTCAAAGAAAACAGTAGACAGAGAGTCTCTATATATTAAAGTAGTATAAACGTAGTTTACATGTAGATAAACGCGAAAAATAATTGTCCTCTATAAGGAGGTATAATAGTTGTGGTTCTAGCGATCTAAACACCATGATATGGAGAACGCTCGTATTGGCTTATTTATTTTTCATTTTTGTTATCTATCATACGATTGGATGTATTTGTGCATCTTTAAAACCGGAAGTCTTATCTATGACTAAAAGTCAGTCCGATGACGGAATCATATCCGGACTCCTTTTTTGTCGTTTTTCTCCCAAAATAACTCAATCTGAATAATCATAAGAATGGATGACAAATGCGACTATGCATGTTACCTATAGGACACAGAGGCATGATGATTGATTTATTGTGGAAGGAAGAGAAGCGACACACAAAATGAGGTCTTCTCGTTTAATAGTATAGATTTACATGAATGTTTTTTCATTTGATTTTGCCATGTGATTATGGACTTTCCGATTCGATTTTCCTCTGAGTTCAGTATTTTTGTGATTTTACATTTAAGGTATTCTAATTATCTTATGAATGATAGCTATTTAAAATAGTCTAGAAATGCACACAAAAAGAAATTTCACAAGCTTGTAATGTGGTTCGAGATGATTATGCTCGTTTTGAATAATAACAACACTCTTTTTGTTTAACACATCGAAACGAATTTCAATTATACTTATACATATGTATTCATTATTGCCAAATGATCTTTTAATTTTCTCAGGATACATACAGGCATTGCACTGAAGTTAAGCCTGAAAGCCCTACCTTATGCCAGAATTTTAACAACATCGATAAAATGTTTTTAAAAAAAAGAAAGCAAAGAAGCCTGTAAGTTCAATTAAAATGGTAATTACAGTCTTATTAGCATGATAATGGGGTTTGTTTCATGTGAAAATCATTGAATGTCTTTCAATTAGCATGACTATGTGTGCGTAGGTAGCTTCGGTTTCGTGATTACTAAAATTGAGATGCATAAGGGTTCTGGTTTCAGCGACGGTGTGTTGTTGTATACATTAACAGTAATAAAGAACACATTACTAGCTTTATCAATTATACCATGGTGATTTGGTGAAGAACATGAAAATCCTATTTCAGTTTTTTTTTTAACGGAAGAAAATTACGTCAAGTCTCATAAAAAAATGTTAAAATCTGCTCTTTGGTCCGGTTGTTGTCTCTTTGACACATTCCCCATTTTCATTCTCCATGTTAATGAACTATTTTTGCTTGAATTGTACAGTAACGAAGATTGCATATGATTATTAATGACTTTGCGTGAGTTTTCTACATTATAAAAGACGATGTTCCCGTTTGACCGTTTCATGTGCTTTGCAATTATCATAAACTAAAGTATCAGCATTAGAATATGGGCTTGTTGATGGAAAATGATAGACGTATTTAAATATAATCATCTGTGTTAATATTCATAAAATGATATTATATATGTGGAGCTAGTTTGATTTATTGGTTAACATATCAGGAACATAGTCGTTGGAAGATTTAAAATGGTAGTAAATTTATCGTTGTCTTTGTCGAGATAACCGAAAAATTGAACATGGATGTACAGACAATTTAAAATGTAGACTGTAACATAGATTGTTTGATATGCTATTTGCAGAGTTACCACGAAAACCGGCGTTTGAGTAAAGGATACACAATTTCCTTCCGAAAATGTGAAGAAATAACATTGCTGTGCCATTCTTGGGGGACATCTTTTACGAATTCTGAAGGAATTCTTTGCCTTAACTGTTGTATGATTTTTGTATTGGTTCATATATATTCGTCTAAGTTGTCAAGATAACAAAATGTTCATTCATTTTTTCGGATGAATAAATTGTAATCCTTAGAATTGTTTCCTTTATATGATTCTATTATATCATCGATATTTAAACTACACTTTGAGAAATTGAAGTAATCTGATATTCCATACGTTACGACAATCCAGCTAGTTCCACTTCATATGTCTGTCTTTTCGTAATTGTAAATTGGAGTTACAAATCGCTTTATAAATATGATAAATGGATATATAGCGTTTCTATTATGATATTTTACAATCAATGTGAAAATTAAAGGAAGATCTTCGTGGTTGGTTCATTGTCCATATGTAGGATGACAAATGTTTGTTACTGAATATACTTATAAGTAGATGTGGTATAATTGTCGATTAGACAACTATCCAACAGAAACCAAAATGAACAACTAAATTAATAAGTCCACGCAAGGCATTTCACAATGAGCAAAACCTATTCCGTGAGTAACTTTGAAAGGCCCGGCTGAGAATATGAGAAGTTAAAAAAAAGGAAAAACAGTGACCTTATGAATAAACAAAATATTAAGAAGACCAAATGTGACAGAGAGCAACAAAAGACAACCACAAATTTAGAGCTTGTGGCATGAGACGAGGAATTTGACGGAATTAAACATTTTTCTGATCTTTCAAACCCCTGTAAGTCAAGGATAATTAATTGTATATCAATGCAACATACACAAAACTCGAAAAATTTGTGGGACAGGGCTGGCTACCTCACATCGACACGTGACACGAACAAACAGTCACTAAAATACTATTCAGTTGATGAACATGCCATATGTTTTTTTAAACTGTAAAAACATAGTGTATATTCACAAAGTTTTTAAGGTTCTTACCCTTTTTACAGAAAATATACACATCGGGGTTATAGAGCAAGACAAATATATGCGCGGTTTTGACCAAAAACAAACAAACAAGATAAATAATTCAGATAAAAAGGAAAACAAATTACTTTTGATATATTTGCCTATTAAAAAGCATTTTCGGCTACCGTTGTATACATTGGACAAAAAAAGGTACAAATTGTATAACAACACACAGCGCCGTTACGAAACATCAAAAAACGAATAATAGACGCACAATGCCATTGATAAAGAGATAACAACGATGAAGTGACACACAATGCCACTGATAAAGAGATAAAAACGATGAAGTGACACACAACAGTCCACTTAACATTACACAGAACACTCCATAGTATGTATCACAAACCACACAAAACGGATGTGAATACATCTGCTCTTGAAGGGTCGAATTTGCGGGATCCACTTGTGGTATGTGAAAATTGCCTGGCTTAATCTTTTAATATGTTATGTACAATATTTTCGGCGGGTTAGGGTGTGGGGTATTTATGCATAGAAATGTGACAGTTTTAACGGTAACGAAAAGTAAGTTGAGTTTCGTCTTTAAATATCCTTCTTTATACTTCATATGTTTAAGAACTGTTTTGGTCAAGTTAAGTACCAAAAATAGTTTGCTGTTTGCATTCATACATGTACGTGCAGATTAAAAAATTTGATTATAAAATAATAAATGACCCCAGGTTATGTAATGACCATCGCCGTCTTAAGCCAGAAATTAAATGGTTATTCTGGTATCTTTGAACGACACTAGAGATGTCCTTCAGGAGAACCAAAGCTATGATAATACAGCAATTACTGTAGTAAATCAGTGAGACGTTATTTTGTAAGTCAATCGATGTCTACATACGTCAGCTGATAAAATAATTGATCTCATCAATGAAACTTAAATTTAAAACATCAAGTTCTGAAGAAATGCGATGTTGGCACTTTTGATCTATATTGTGTGTTTGCCCTGTTGTCTAAAATGAGTTTTGAAATTTTCTTCTTCGAACAAATAAAGAGCGTGTAAAACTGGACATTGTCAGAAAATACAAATTTGATAGTTCATAGTTCATAATAAGATAGGAAAAGATGATATTATTTGCATTATGATGTATTTAAGAAGCTGGTGACAAGCTGAACAATTAACAGTACCGATTGCTGCTTGCGTGTCAACCAGTTGTAAATATATCATTATAAATTAGTCTTACTTTATTCAAATTTGTTATCTTGTATATCTTAATATTTTCAATTGATCTTTCTTTCTGACATAGTCACGTCCGTCAGTAATTACAATAGAAACAAAAAGATGTGGTGTGATTTCAAATGAGACAACTCTCCGACAGAGACCCAATGAAATAGAAGTTAACAACTATTAGTCACCAAACGTCCTTCTGCAATGCACAAAACATACTCAGTCATAAAAGGCCTTGAAAATGATCGTGTATCTTAATATACAAAAATTTCAATCAGTACACATCCAACATCTTAGTATAAAGGTTATTTGCTGTGAGATAAAAAAACAACAACATGAACTTGTGCTATGCCAAAATAAAAGGTATCGTAGAGCAATGAATGTGCATATGAATATAAGAATCATGTTTAGTTTGATTTCAATTTACTGATAACAAAAGCAATATTTATACCAATAAAAGCAATATTCAAACATCTTTTTAAGGTGTTGAATTGGTAACATTTTAGAATAAGTTTATTTAAACGCTCGATAAAACCTAGATCGTATCAAAATATCAGTGCTCAGTAAACAGCATCACCGTAATTATTAGGATGTGCTTTCACGTTTGAAATGCAGGTGCTATGCCTTTGTATGTTGATAGTTCAAATATACTTATTAAGTATAATAAATATAATATATCGTGGATCTCATATTCACTAATGGGCGACTGACTTGTAACAACCAGATCCGATATACAATGTGAGATACAATGTGTCCTACTTTTAATATACATTGTCTCTCTAGTAATGTTCCGGTAGCTGCTTCCTATCAGTCTAATCCATTTATCCTTTGAAATCCGGAAATTACACTTTCTCGATAACAAAGAAAACCAATATTTGATCTACCTTATAAATTACCACTTCAGAAAACAATCTTTCAGTAATGAAAACAAATTTTCTATTGATTTGAGAGTGCAATTGCTATGTTTCCTCTTCAGTCAATCTTTTTTTAGAGAATAATTTACAACAAGCTTCCCGTTTCAAATATGAAAATAGCATTCCCGAAAAGAAAACAGTAATTTCAAACGAGAAGTTCATCGAGGTGATAATAAACCATTGTGTAACTAAGGAGCAGCTATTGAATGAGGATGACATGGCTTTTAGAACAGGCAGATCTTGATTGGTTTTAGTTCATTTGATTTTTGTTATATTAGACTATTTGTTGACTCCTCAATTATGGAAAACACAAACGAATAAATTCCCTGAAAAACGCAACATTATTTTGGGACGTAAGCACGTAGTATAAGTATATTGTTTTTTAATTTTCAACATGGTATTCTTATGTAACAAAATAGCGAATGGAAATGGGAAAAATGTCAAAGAAACAACAATTTCCCGACCAAAGAGCAAAATACAACCAAAGGCCACCAATGGGTCTTCAACACGAGAAAAACTCGCACCCGTGTATTAGTTCAGTGACTTGTGAAGAGCGGCGGGATGAAACATGTTTTTGTGAAATTTCACCCCTCTTCATATACCTCTAGCCAATGTAAAACAACAAACACACAATAATACGTACAGTAATACTCAGTTTAAAAGAAGTCCGAGTCCGATTTCAAAATAGGTCAATCAACTTCTGAATTCTGAATTAGGAAAACCCATGCTAAAATATTGGGCAGGCAGTTAAATTAGCATTTCTGTAAGCATGTATTCACAGCTTGGTACAATGTATTTACTCACATGAACTATAAAAAGCAAAAACGCTTTTGTGTAAAGTTTGTTAAATAATGTAAATACATTGTAACTTGATAAGAACGCGTTTGAATTTGATGAGTCAAACACAGAACATTCGAAGGTGATATAGAAACACATTCATATTTTGGTCTTGGATGCATGACTGTTTCATAATTAGTCGTTATTGACCTCGATGTCGCTTATATTGACAGCGAGTTCTCTCAGATCCCAGATCTGTACTTTGTGTCTCAAGTCGTTTTGCTAGTTTTTTATTTAAAATTGAGAAAGGAAATGGTGAATATGTCAAAGCGACAACCACCCGACCATAGAGCAAACAACAGCCGAAGGCAACCAATGGGTCTTCAATGTAGCGAGAATTCCCGCACCCGTAGGTGTCCTTCAGCTGGCCCCTAAAATATGCATAATAGTACAGTGATAATGGACGTCATACTAAACTCCGAATTATACACAAGAAACTAAAATTTAAAATCATACAAGACTAACAAAGGCCAGAGGCTCCTGACTTGGGATTTGCTTACTTTGAAACAGATTTTGATGCGTATCCTTATGATAGAAAAGAAAGGATATCAGGTTATCCATCCATGGCACAAAATTATCATGTGCACATTAACTCAGTAGTTATTATCTGTTGCTATATATCATATTTGGTTGGTTTTTTTTTTTATTATATCGAGCATTAATCTTGCCATTATTTTGTATTTGTCATGTCGAGGAATTTCGTAGCGTTCTATTAGGTTCAGGTTTTGCTCATTGCTGAAGTATAAAAGGTCCATTGGCCGAGCTGTAATTCCAAAACGCCATTTGGTGTCTTGTAAACGGAAAATGGATATAATTGTATGTCTCAATTTTGATAAAAAGATTACGCAATTTTCCTGTGACAATGTCAATAGAATAATGGAAAGTTTGTTTTTTATATTTAGATTGATTGACTGTTTTTTACTTAACGTTCAGTGGCATTTTTTTTCATGATAAATGAGAGTATATTTGATCAGGATAGACATCCAACATTACAGAAAGCCAAGCATATCGAACTTACCCGACGGTCAAGATCTATGCTTTTACCAAAAAACTGATTGCGATAACACGAAGACCGTGCAAGGTTATGAATATGGTTAGACTTTTTTTTATACAAATTGGTGACTAAAGATAAACAACCAATTTCTCCTGAAGTTATTTTATATCACACAAGAGCCATGCTCTTACATTTAAAAAAATTCAAAGTACCACACAGTATGTTTATACTTTGAGGTTTTAATAAAAGTGCGTTTTTTTTCGGTTATTAGATGACCATAAAGCCTAACTTTGAATGTGATGGCAAAATACAATGTTGGTTAACATTTAAAATTTTAAGGAATAATGTCAAACTTTCAAATTGTTTTAAGATTTTAATATTATATAGCTTGAGATATTGAAAAAAGACTACGAGAATTTGAAAAACTCTTAATGTTCGACACTGTGAGTAAAACAAATAAAGGAAAAATTGTTCATACGTTTGTACCTTCATTATCAAATGGATATTGTATGATTTGCATGTCGTCTTGTAATAAAATTTTAATCAGTTCTCGGTCTGTGTACGAGTCAATGGTACGTTGAAATATTTACATAAAACTTATTACAGATGAATAAGTCATCCTTTATTCTATGACGTCATTGACTGATAACTTTGAACTTATTAAGATATTCTGGTCTGTTTGTTTCTATTTATAAAAACAAATTAAGTTCGAGCGACGGATAAATAAATTGTCATGCATGTTTAATCCATTAGAGTTTTCAATAAGCAATCAAGTATATTCGTAATCAATAAAAAGGGTGATAATAATCTCAGATGAACGACATAAAACAATTCATTCTTAAATGCCTAGAACAATCAACTTTTCACTTCAGTGACAAATAGAATGTAAATGTACATAGGCAAATCACAATAACAACACGTACAGAGCAAATGTCAAAGCTAAATAACAGCACGTTTTTTTTTTACTTATGACATCACCGATACTTTTAACTCAGTCTTGATTTGTACTTTTATGAACAACATGACAGGAGTCACATATGGAGCAAGAAATGCTTACCATTTTGAACACCTGAGTTCACTGCCGTTTTTTTATGGAGTTCGCGTTGCTCAATTATTAGTTTTCTCTGTAGAATGAAGTGGATTACTAGTAGTTCTTCTTTTGTCGTTTTCCGGTTTTATATTTTGCAATTGCGTTGTCCTCGGCTTCTAAGTATCATATATTCCCTTGGTATTTACTTTTTTCAGGAGAAAAGACAAATTGCAAATAATACATTGTTGTATAACAAATTAGCGATCGAGAACAAAGTTAAATAAACCTCATTATAAAAGGACATAGCTTATTCGTTATGGCTTTCATTAATGACACACGCATACCTATTATCTAAAGGAACCCAAAGACGTCTTAATGCTTATGAACAAAAAATGCATTATGAAACGTACTATGAAACGTTGCAGCAATAATTATATGCATGCCGAAATGGGACTACTTTTCAGTATACATTTTTCTTCATAGTTTTAGCGTCTATAAATTATGAGTTTTTAAGATAAAATATTAAATAAACTCAACTTTGAAATTAAAATAATGAAAATTTTAAAGTCATTATCTTCATTTTTATTTGACATAAACAATCGATTTTTATTTTGGCGTATAGGTGGTATTGATTTGTTTTTACTGAACGGGTTTTAACTTCGTACTGTATTTGACCTTTTAAACATTTTTTAATTCGAGCGTCACTGGTGAGTCTTTTGTAGACGAAACGCGCGTCTGGCGTAAATATGGAATTTAAATCCTGGTATATGATGAGTTTATTGAATGTATCGTGATATATATTCGTTTCTTGCTTTTTGTTTTCTTTTGGTTTGTTTTTTTTTTATATAAAAGAACAAACAAATTGTTACCAAATTATGAATTAAAAGACGCCTAAGAATTTGTACCTACAAAATTTATTTTCTAGATTATAAAGAATTAAAAATGGCGATTTTGTTTTTGCCGAAAACATTTCTATTAGTAATAGTGATTTTTATGCTGTTTCTTAAATTTCTAAGTTTAATGTGTGTTTAACTGTATCAAAACAAAATTAATTTCTATTTTTGTTTCGAACAAATGTTGCCTTCAAACAAGATATTAAAATCTGAAACTATTTAATTTCCAAGGAAAGGGATGTGTGATATTTTCATATGTAATGAAGACAAAGAGATTAATTCAAAAATGTATGCAAAAATCAGAACGCATCAATAGAATTTCTGAAAAATGTCAATAAGAAATTTAAGTAGTATTTATACAGACATTTAGGAGACTATAGGCAAATGGTTTTAATGAATTGCTAAGGAAAAGTCATAAGGATTTCACAATATCATAAAATATCATGTTGAAATTATATAAAGCTTTTTTTAATGTATGTATATGTATGAAATCAAGAATCTGCATTTTAAAATGGTTTTGTTCAATATAAACTTGGCCTCTTTTCATGGGTAGCACAATTAAACCGGTTGTATAGAAACTTCTTTATTTTGCAGAATGTTTAACCTTTAAATAGAGCGATTCCATACCCTGGTTTTCAGTATCTTTTAAATTATATTGTCTGCAGACAAATAGGTCATGTTTTTGACTATCCGTTGACTTTAATTCACAAATTGTCTGAATCGATTCTGATTCGGATCTTTCACATTGTTCTTAATTGTGTAAGATCTCTTTGCTTACTGTTGATTGTGGTGTTTTGTGTAGTTTTGGTGTTGATTCTCAGAAATGTCAACCTTTAACCCATTTTGTACATAAAACCTCTTAAAACATTAAATAACACAATGGTATATGGAACTCAATCATTACAACTTAAGCTTGACCAAATTGACAAGGCTACTGTATCGAAGAGTCAACTGTACGAAATTGTTATATCGAGACGTTTAATGCTTTACTATATTGTATAGTCACATGTCTATTTTCAAAGACTGTATGTTGCATTCTAGGTGTTTGTGTCTGATCTCTTTTTAATGCATACCTAACAACTCCGTGTGTTTACATCGACAATCTTATAGCATATTCTTTTTAATTAAAATTTCTAATTAACAAAAAATTAATTGATTAAAAAACGTGAAAATGCCTTTACAAAATGTAAAAAATCAGAAGAAACACACATCTTTTTTCAATGTAATAGTATGTCATAAATTTTGAAGCGTTATTTTCCAATATATTGTATTATTTTGAGTTGTCTTGAACAAAGGTGGGATCGACTGAGTGACAACGTCACGACATGCCAGTAATATTGATTCCACAGAGAAAATCTACCTTATTTATATTCTACTGTAGTAATGTCATACTACCAACCGATAAGGCAAGGTTCTTTTAATATTGATTGCTTTAACAACTTAACGTCGATTATAAGTTCTTTTTCATTAATATTTTCCGTCTTAATACATCAGATCTAACGTTATAATGAATCAATTGGTTTTTCAGGATAATCAGATTACAGTCCTAGGTGTACAAATTCTCAGCACAGCGGCATCATGATCAGGTCTGTTATTTAATCGGAACACATGGCTCAGTGATGCGTTTGCAGACGACAACTTCTCAGCAGGTGCTTGTTTCATTCCCGCGTGTTTTTATTTGTGCTTTAGGAATTAGTTAACACTGCAAACAATCAACTATAATTCATATTGAACAATACGGAAGTTATGATGCATTCAGTTACTGGACATTTTCTGTGAGGAAAATTTAAAATTTTATTTGTTTATATTCATCAAAGGAGGATTATTAAAAGTATTGTTTTCTTTGAGGGATACTACTTTGCTAAAAAAAAAACGGATCAGCACCGGATCACAAAAAAGTTGGAACATTTCAAGGTAATTACTGTTCTTTTTTTTCATTTCTCTTATCAATTCTATCATTATTATTTGTATTATTATTAGAGTAATCAATTTTATTTTTATTATTATTATCATTGCTATTATTATTATTACTATTATTATTACTATTAGTATTACTATTATTATTATCATTATTATTATTTGTGTGATAAAGTTTTGGGTAAAAATTAGTATTGTTTTGTTCTATTTTTACAACATCAATGATGTCTTAAATGACACATTCGTTTCTGTCCAGGAAATATGTCGATTTTCGCCTTTATAATGAAATCTTTCAACAATTGAGAAGTTTCCATTAATATTGTATATATAAGAATAGCAACAACTCATTCATGGTCAAAATCTACAACAACAATATTAGCATGTATATTGATACCATTGTGTCACGGAAATATAGCGGACTGTTTTAAAAGACATATTATATATGTAGTGCACCGTTAGGGAAACTGACATTTTAATAAAACGTTTATTGAATTGCTGAAAAATTTATTGCATTAATTCAACAGCTTGGGTCCATGAGGAGCGAAACATTAAAAAAATGAGATTAATGTAAATTGCAAAACCAGATCAATACACGTATTTTTCACATCAGGTAATTCTTGTCACAAAAATCAATACTAGAAAGATAGTCTATTGATTACTAATAAAGATTTACTTTTTGATAAGCTGCTAATGACTTATAAAAAATGTCTTTTATGTTGACATGATCTTCATGACTGTATATGGTATGTTTTCGAACATGAATGGCTCTTCAGATGGGTTAAAGTATATTTATAGCATAACATTGTGTTGACATACATATAAATATAAAGATAAGAAGATGTGGTATATTGTAAAAAAGACAAATCTTTACCAGAGACTAAATGACGTAGAAGTAGATAACCAAAGGCCATCGTACGGCCTTTGTCAATGAGAAAAAGGTTGCATTTCTGTAAATATTGACAATGCAATTTAACATAGGAACTTCTTTTACGGCTAAAACTGTACCACTTTTACTATGAAGTTTTGAAAAAAAATCTTATCCTAGAATTGAAAGTTCATATGCACTACAATTTTTTTCAAAGGTCAAAATATAGGGCTGAGCGTCATATTATCAACGTTTATATGCCCTGCACTTCTCAGAGTTTAAATTAACACTAATTTTCTTAACTACCCCTACCTCAAATAAAGAGTTACCATAGGTTTCAATATAAAACAATATGCACATGTATATTTACTGGTAACATTCCCAAGTTATGTCTCTGTGATATTAAACACAGAGAGCATAACTGGGAACCAG
Source organism: Mytilus edulis (assembly GCF_963676685.1). Taxonomy (NCBI): domain Eukaryota; kingdom Metazoa; phylum Mollusca; class Bivalvia; order Mytilida; family Mytilidae; genus Mytilus; species Mytilus edulis. The sequence continues at coordinate 11,381,501 of NC_092351.1, read as the reverse complement.
TATGTAAACAAAATTAATGCTCTATGTATATTCAAGATCTCACCAAAAGAGGCGTGGTTTGAGAAACAGCTGTATTATCAAAGTGCAACCTATACAGCACAGCATATTAAAGACCCTCAATTAACAACTGTAGAATAACAAAGAAACTTGTTGAAATGTTCAGGACCCTAAAACAAGTACAGAGAGTTTTGCCCTTTTGGTATAAAGTTTAAACTTTATTCTTTTTCTTATATTACTGGCACATAACTTGTTTTGTTGTTGCAAGCGTCTGTTCTATGTCTGTGAGTGGTTTGATTTTAGTAAATAGCGGATCCATTTGAACTGTCGGATAGGAAATTCCTAAATATTTGTGAAAATTACATAATTTAAAATAAGTTTTTCTATTGTGCGTTTTAAAATTCAAAACAATCTTTTAGTCGGCCAACCACCTAGTCTTAAAACTAATTTTGATAAATGAAGGCTTATGTATTGAAATATCTGTTTTAGCACCGTTATATTATTGTTTTCAGGAACAAAAGAAGGACATAACAAAACAAAACAAATAAACAAATAACCACTACACAATATGTATTTATGCTCTAATTTCTTTCATTGATACAATTATTATTTTTACAAAATTGTTGCTTGTTACTTTAAAGACGATCTCTGTCAATTAAAAAAATCTTTGAGGTTGTTAGCTATAAAACCAGGTTTAATTTACCATTCTCTACATAAGAAAATCCCTGTACCAAGTCGGAAATATGACAGTTTTTTTTTCTTTCGTTTTGAAGTGTTTTGGCTCTTGATTTTGCCATTTGATAAGGAACTTTCTGTTTTGAGTTTTTCTATGAGTTCGGTACTTTTGTTTCCTAATATATCCCAGTGGTTGTAATCACAATCACGTCCTCTTTTCCCCGATTGTGACCTTCCGAATTGGCACAATTTTTGAATTTTGGGTCCTCAATGCTCTTCATGTTCGTACTTGTTTGGCTTTGATCTGAGAGTCACTGATGAGTCTTGTGTAGACGAAACGCGCGTCTGGCGTATTTAATTATAATCCTGGTACCTTTGATAACATTTTAGACATGTTACCGGGTTTGTTCTTACAATAGCAACATGATGGGTGCCATTGCCTTGATCAGTTTGTTTTCAACTATTGAATTGATATATGCCCCCCCCCTAATTTTTTTTGTTTTACTTATTGACGAAAGTTGTACAGCGACATACATCTATATCCAAGTTATTCCTCCGAAGATATTCTTGTTCAATGAAATCATAACGAAAACCGAAAATCAAACCGAAATCCAGCTCGGGCGATAAATTTGTTGTTTGATTCAACATGGATGTGGTAAATTGTTCATCAATAATTGTATCTGTTGATTTTGTTAATTTATACAGAAAACAGTACCCATGCTATCGTAAACTGTTTGAAATAGTTCTATTCATTTTATAGAAATTCAATCCCTAGCTGCTTAATGTTTAATTATGGTATCATTGAATTCACATGTTATATTTCTGTTTTGAAAGCATTAATCGCGTGTCAAACCATTTGTCTAAGTTATTGATTTCTTGTGGCATTTAAAGTTGCTATTTCATTTCTTTCACAAGTATTGAAGCAAATATGTTACCTTCAAACTACGCGATTGTTCACAATCTAAACTACGCTAAACTTGTTTCATATAAAATTAAACAATAAAATATAGTAATACATTTTTCGTGCTAATATTACAGTCCATCGTTCATGCGATTTTGATTAAATTTCAATTTCATGTACATATTTCCGGTGCTAAACAATTACATTTGCATTATGAATCTGTGCATCTAAAGTAATATCATTTCGAAAAACAAACTGTGAGAAATGTTTATTTGAGTCCAAAGTTGATATGTTTTAATCACGCATATGTTTCAAACCGTGAATAGGCTCACGTAGTACAAAGTCCGCTGATCTGAAATGAAATAAGATGTAAGCTTGAAGTCTAGTCCATTAACAAAAAACTTGTCGACCAATCTTGGAGCGGAAAGAAATAACATCCAAATTTATAGTACTAAATCTATTGTCAATGACTTACAAATTACTAAGTATCTACCGACCAAATTCAAAAATCCCTCTTTTTTAGACATACATAAAAGTAAGATAAACGTCATTTAAATTTTAAATTTTAAATTATAAATGGTATTTATATATAGACTTTAATAACTGTGTCACCAATCTGTGAATCAAAACAAATCGTATCGAGATAAAGGTTTAGCACAATTGGCATTAGAACCTGCGATATCTAGAAGCATACTGTCAGCTGGATCTTTTGAAATAGTAAAATAGTGTTTAAAAAAAATCACTGACTACCTATGTTACATGACTTGGAATTTAAAATCACAGACATTGATTCATAGTTAGTTACACAAAAATCAAGATATTTAGAGCAAGCGCTGTCTGCATTGCTGATTTGTGTAATTTCGTCAAACCACCAACTGCACCGACCTAGAATTTATAAAATAATTGTGAATGAATAGTGAAAGGATGCAATTGTTATCCAGCTTGTTCGTTTTAAAATATGGATAACTTGCCATTAAACATCAGTGGTACTGGCCTAATATGTGTACCACATAATAAAAAGCAATATGAAAAAAGCAATTTTCCCAAGCCGGATTGTGTAATTATCTTAGAGACGTTAAAACAGCAGAGGTAATCCAAATAACAAGCTATGTAACAGAAGATACATGTAACGCTACTTGTACAAGGCTTGTTCGTAATTCCCAATGACTATGGTTTTTTCGGCAATTAATTCAAACGAACGTTTTGGTACAGCTGGAATAACAAAGTCAGCTATTTATTTCCTATCATTGATTGTGAATTTTAATTGTTCGCAAATAAATTGATTCTTGTATTTTAAAACTAACAGGTTAAGCGGTAACAACGTATAAAACTGTAAAAACAGTCATGACAGTATAGCGTGTCCACTTGATTGATTAATTAAAGGAGTGTCATCAATTGTGAATACCATTTTTATATTATGGATAATTGGTGAAGTGCAAATAAGAATACTCATTACATTTTATCAAAGCATAGAAAAATGTCTATCACACCTAAGCATAGTAACCTTTAGGACATAATGTTAGAATCAAATGAAACGCATGCTTTATCAAAGCAATGATAATTGCACGGTGTTTTTCAATTTATATATTTTTCCATTACACTATTATGATATCATTCTCATTATACTACTTTTACTACGAGTTATATTAACTGGTAAATGAGTCAGCGGTTTATCAAAATGTAAATTGCCTTTTGATTATGAATTAACCAATCAAATATTAATAGAGACGATTCCCCTGGGACACAGGTATTACGTAAGACACAATGTGAAAATCTCTTATACTAATATTTGCCATGTAGCTACAAATGAATTAGATCGTTCAATGTTCTGTATTCTCCTATGTAAATCAGATTAACTGTATAAGCTATTATGATAATAACATAAGGTAGATAAAATGAGCAATGGTCGTATGACCCATGCTGTATCAAGACTTTTTGTAATGAATAACATGTTTCGGCAGTGATGTTACATATTATAACTTGAAGTTAATAATGTATAACACAGATCTAAGCAGCAAAAATTAACACAGATCTAAGCAGCAAAAATATGGTCTCCCAATGGTACCAACAAAAGCAGATGCTTGATTGTTTATTGTAACTCCGTCACAGTTTGTGGACTCAATAATATGTTTTCCTTTGATTTCAAAATGTGTCATACAATATCATGTATCGTTGTTATATTTGAAATGTATGTTTGGGTTTCAGTCATAATGTCACTGGGGACAATGGATAACATCCAATTGAATATTGAAATCATATAAAATAAATGAATGTCACCACATATTGCTCGCAATTTATAAGATTTTATTTAGTTTTTTGTTGTTTTTTCTTAGAAACACAAATATAACCATAGTTAAATTATCTATCTCTACAGGACTATATAACGGTTAACTTTCAAAATTGGATTAATAAAATTGAGAAAGGAAATGGTGAATATGTCAAAGCGACAACCACCCGACCATAGAGCAAACAACAGCCGAAGGCAACCAATGGGTCGTCAAAGTAGCGAGAATTCCCGCACCCGTAGGTGTCCTTCAGCTGGCCCCTAAAATATGCATAATAGTACAGTGATAATGACTGTTTTTGGATGAGTATTCTTGTTCACTCACTTTGGGATAAATACTACTGTATATTTATGCAATCTTAATGAAAAAGCATGTATTTGTTTATCAAATATTCAGACACATTGCATAACATTGTCGGAACTGTCTGAATCTGTTCTATAATGAACATTATATAAATCAAGGACTCAAAAAACCATTGTAGATGAGATTGCATTATAATCGGCATTTACGCATTAAGCGTTGCTGTCATATAGTACAGTTTCCTTGGAGGTTAGTCTAGAAATGCTTTTCATAATTTGCATCATATATTTACCATAAAATACTTATTTCACACAGTCATAGTTTTGGGTTAAATATTTTACAAAAGTGTTGGATCAGAGGCAATACACAAAAACGATATTTTACAAATATTACCGTCCTTTTATAAGATATGCACCTGTAGCTAGATATTGTTTGGGTAAGGGCGCATTGATTCATATCAGCATATCAATGATGATATCTCAAAATTAAACTATAAAACAGTTACTGTATCATACGCATTGTTTTGAATGCCTAATTATCTTGAGTATACCTAAATTATAAAAAAGAAGATGTGGTATGATTGCCAATGAGACAACTGTCCACAAGAGACCAAAATGACACACACATTCACTAGCGTTTATTTGTTTTAATCAACTCTTCAGAATATGTAAAATGTCTTTGATTTTCAAATACTTTGTTTCGAGGATCACTAATGCAACAACAATTTGTAATGCTACATCATTGCGTGATGTCTAATTGGTATTGACATCGCCTTTGATTCATAAGGGACATTTAAATAGGAACTTCCCTCTTGTTGTGTCTGCCACTTCCTGAAACATATACAGCTACCAAACAAAGGTATTTCTCATGTAGCTTTGATCATACTGTGATTTTTTTGTGTAATATATATATATGTATTTGCGTCTAACTATACTTCACAACTTATGTACCAAATGACTTTGTGTCTACATGTATTTATATAACATATAAAGGAATTAATGAATAACTGACAATGCGAGATAACATTTTTCGGAAAGCGATAGTATTATAACAGACTTGTTAACCTTCATTTCAAATAAATCGATAAATAAAGCAAAAATCTTTTACCTATTTGCTGTTTTACATTTTTTCAACACAATGATATGTTTGATCAACAGTGTTTGTTTACCATGTTTACCATGTTTACAGGAATTAAACGAGGAGGTATAAAATAAACGCTAGAATAATAAATAGAAAGTAGCATCGCGCTATGTTGTTGTTATTAATATAATTATCAAAAGGACTAAACAAATCAACTGCATAATAAAAGATATTTTAAATTTTAAATCCAAATAACTATCTTTAGATTTAAATATAATATATGTCCTTAAAATATCTAGTCCATGTCTAAATTTTTTAATGTTTAGGTTTTCTTTGTTCATCATGTTCATTATGATTTATCTGTTATTGATGTCATATAAATGTGGTAGTTCCTGTTATTTGTCTCAAGCTTTAGATTACCTTAGCCGTGTTTGGCACAACGTTTTGAAATTTTCGGTCCCAAATGCTCTTTAACTTTGTACTTACGCGTCTGGCGTATTAAATTATACGCCTGGTACCTTTGATAACTGAGTTGATGCCACTGCTGGTGGAAGTTTTGTCCCCGAGGGTATCACCAGCCCATCAGTAAGCACTTTGGTGTTGACATGAATATCAATTATATGATCATTTTTATAAATTTCCTGTTTACAAAAGAATGAATTTTACGAAATTCTAAGGATTTTTTTTTATCCAAGTCATCGACTATCTAAGCCGTATTTGGCACAACTGTTTGCAATTTTGGGTTTTCAATGCTCTTCAACTTTGTACTTGTTTGACTGTATAACTATTTTGATCCAAACGTCACTGATGAATATAATATAAACGAAACGCCCGTCTGGCGTATTAAATTTAAAGCCTGGTACCTTTCATAACTAATAAGTGTTCAATCAGAAATATATTTATTATTAGAGTAATGGATAAACAATGACAACAACACTTCACAAATTTCATGCGTTTGCAGTACTTTTTGGGATTTCTCTGCATTTGTTTATCAATGATGTTATAATAACTTTGAAAGTACCTTAACATTGTACTATCAGCGGTATAGACCTAGTGCTAGTAAATATTAGTAACATTTTATTAACTAGCGTCCAAATCGCTTTTCTTGATTTACCTTCTTTATAGAAACTCCAAAACCTGAACACAACATTCCAGTTACTTGCATTTGATGAACAGCAGTAATTCGAAGGTAAAATACGTTCATCCCATCTATATTTATACATTCAAGGATTAGACACCGTTGCCACATTGATAGTTAATGGTTAATGCATTTGATTGTGCTACATACTATCTAAGTGAAAGAAGTTCAAATCAGCAGAGAAAATTTGATCAGTTCATTCATGCTACATAATCTTAATCTAATGAATTATCGTTCACTTAACACAACGGAAATTTAACCTGAGAATTAATAGAAATTTGCATTATACGATATTAATGAATACCAAAAATCAATGACAGCTATTAATTAAAACATCGCCAAAGCAATACAACTGACCCGTAATGTCAGTCGATCGCCCTGCTGTTTCCTATTGTAATAAAACGTTATGTAATCAGTTATGTTGTCGCATGCCAGATCAAACATAAATATCAATATGTATTTTTTGCTAACTAGAAATAAGTATATAATACTTATTGACCTCTATATGACATTTTTATATTTGTGTCACTGGATTCCTGTCTCGCCGACATATACCACAACATCCCATTTTATTTCGGATCAGTAATAACATTACGATAACAATTTTTATGATATTCTGGATAGCGATTCTTGTTTTGCCATCGCGATAAACAAGCGGTTAAATTGCATTCCAGTATCCAGACAATATATCGTTCACAATGTTTATAGAAGTACATAATGTTCACATTACATGTTTATATTTACAAACAATACTTAATGTTTAAACGGCATAATGTATTGTATGGAGTGGAGTGTTGGAGTGGAGTATTGGAGTGGAGTGTTGGAGTGAACTTTTGGAGTGAGATTTTGGAGTGAAATTTTTGGAGTGAGATTTTGGAGTGAAATTTGATGAACAATTTTGTAGTGAATAATTTAAAAATAAACTATACTGAAATAGAAATAAAAAAATGCATGCAGTGAAGTATTCGAATAATAATGTGAACGACCTCATATCAACAGTCCTTTATAAACAATTTCAAATTCTCCTGATCTACTGATGCATAACTAAGAGTTATATAATTATTTAGCATTGTGATATCACAATCTCTTAAGAATCTGGCAGCATCCTCATTAGGAGAATTTTACATGCTCGTGTATTAGGTTTAGTCCCCATTTCCATTCTTTATTATATTATATTATTTTGTAAAATGAACAAAAAATCTTCACATTATCATGTTTAACAGTATCATATTTATTGTTTTTGCACTGTTGTTTTTAGTTTTTTAAATGATTTACAAATCAATTGACTTGAGCTTCTGTTTAAATAAAAAAGAATGTTTAAATGTTTTCAACAATGATGAAAGTATTTTCATTTTCTGAATTTAATTTAGATGAAATTTGGATTTATGAAAAAATAAGTTATTAATGGTATTACCTAGTTATCATTTCGGTATTAATAGAACCTGAGATTACTATAACACATAGAACTAGATAGAACACAATAATAAAAGATGAACTGCAATTACAGTGTTATTTCCTAAATTTACATTGAGAAAATATTGTTACACCTGGGGTGTGTGGTTAAACCTTCGTAGCAGGCTGAGCTATAAATATAAATATACAACATAGGTAATATGGTAATTTTTAATACAGGCACTGGTATAGATACATCAATAGTAATATAATATCATATATATATATGATAAATCTCCAATATGTGGATAAGAGAGATTGGTCAAATTTCAATATTTACAAAACTATTTAGTTGTAGTTATAAGGCATATAATAATTATGGTCTCAATAAAATATATAAGTCTTGAGATTCATTACGTATGTTGGTTGAAGGAACCGCATATAATAAAAGTTGAAAATAAATGAACCTTGTTGTCAAATCTATAAAAGATATTGTTGAAAATCTATATAGGAAAAAAGAAATAGATTCACAAACTTATAATTTCTTGAGGAATAATAATTAATCAAAACACGGACACATGTACCTTCTTCCAAAAGTTCATAAAATAAATCTAGAAATAATTAATGAGGCATTCCAAACTGGTCAAATAGTTGGAAACATAAACATTCCTTACCGACCAATCATCAATAAGTGTAACTCTCCCACGAGACGCATTGAAAGATTACTGGGTCTAATCTTAAAACCATTATTGAAGAGGCATAACTTTTACATTCAAGATACAAAAGACTTCATGAATAAAATAAAGTCACACGAGGTCACAAAAGAATGCATCCTTATTGCCTATGATGTAACGTCGATGTACACAACTATGAACATTGATAACTTAGAAGAAACAGTTATCAATTCATTAGAATCAATTGACACACAAGAATATAGTTTCAGCAGATTTTACTATAATGTTCTTTAAACGGTTGCAGTATTTCTTTGCGTGTGAACTGGGTTATCACAGGTTTCAGGTAATAATATATTATGCAAATCATTTGCGGGTTGTACCAATATAGAAAATAATTTAAAAATATGTGAAAAGAAAAAAAGAAAATTAATATACAGATAAAAGAAATTATGCAAGAAAATTATAAAAAACTGTTTTTAAAAAAATTGAATTCGTTAACAGAAAATAATAAATTATTTATATATAGTAAAGTTAAAAAGAAATATGAAAAAAGTAAAATCACAAAAATACTGAACTTAGAGGAAGATCAATTGGGAAAGTCCATAATCACATGGCAAAATCAAATAACAAAACGCATCAAAAACGAATGGACAAGAACTGTCATATTCCTGACTTGGTACAGGCATTTTCAAATGTAGAAAATGGTGGATTAAACCTGGTTCTATAGCGCTAACCCTCTCACTTTTGTAATGACAGTCTCATCAATTTCCGATATTTTTACATGGATGCGTTAAATAAACTGAGCCTTATTTAATAAAAAATAACTCTGAAATCAGGAAATGTTTTACTAAATTAAGGGTAAGTGACCATATTTTGGAAATCGAAAGGGGCAGATACAGAAATATAAAAAAAGAGGAACGTTTATGTCAACATTGTTTTTTATAAATAAAATAGACGATGAAGAACACTTTCTGTTTGTATGTAAAAAAAATGAAAAATTGAGACTTGAATTTTTACAGAAAGTTAAAAATACTTATTCTTATATAGATAATATGGAGAATTTTTAATAAATTGATTTTATGTCCTTCGTGTTCGTTAATTATGCAGTATGCTGCTCCATTTGTTAAAAAGTCATGGTCACTGAGGAGGGTGGACTCGACAGCTGCATGATATGTACATATGTATATAATTTGTTCTTCTTTGTTTTTTTATGATGTACTGTTTTAGTAATTGTTAATTTGTATGTCATGCCTTCAACCCCATTGGGGTATAACTGTGCATTTGTTTGTTTAATAAAGTTAAATATATCTTTAGGTAAGGTGTTGAGTCAATGGGGGCTGGTTGCATTCAGTATCTGATATTAGGGTTAGAAAGGTTCATATGCCCTTGTCTCGGGCCCACAATCTTGCAGACATCTCGTGAAAAGCCCTTTATATACTAAAGGTACCACCAAAATCGTTGAGATTCCAAGGGCAATGATTGGTCCCACCGTTACGATTGGTCCGCTCCAGTTTCAGAAGGTCGTCTTTTATGCTTCTATACACAATTGGGTCAAAATTCATAATTCTGTGCAATTCAATGTGCACTTTGTCACCACAAGTCAAATGACACTCCCACAAGGTGAGTTAATGAGAGGAGCATATTTCATATTTTTAAATGAACATGACCAAATAATTATTCATGATTATCTGTGATCAAAATTTTAATCAATATTTAGCACTGTAATTTTTCTTTCTTTATTTTTAATGAATACTTGTTCAAAATTAAACAAAACATTTAACCCCCTGACATTCTACTCATAATATACTATATACTAAATTTCACCAAAAAAAAAAAATCACTCCAAAATCTCACTCCAAAAATTTCACTCCAAAATCTCACTCCAAAATCTCACTCCAACACTCCACTCCAATACTCCACACCAACACTCCACTCCATAAAATACATTATGCCTGTTTAAACTGCAGTTACATAGAATAACTATTTCAGGATAATAAATTCATTCAATTGTTTTTCTTTCTGTTGATTTCATTTTATCGTTTGCGGATGTGTCTCAAACATTTTTTTCTTATATTTTATTTTCAATTTACGTGTCCTGATCTTGTTATTATGTAATCACTTCTGAAAACTAATACATCCGGTATTCCCGGAATTTTCTTATCAATCTAATCTGAAATTTACTGTGAATTTTATTAAAGTAGTTGTCATTATAAATTTTTTGAATTTTGATTTGTTTACAAGTCGTGACTTTATTCATAGAACGATCTTAACAATTGATATCATGATGGAGCCGATCCTTTATTTTATATTGCAACGATTATCTTATTTTCAATGTTTACCATGGCATAAATTGGCAGTTATTGGGACTAATTGCATATTCAAACACATAAACTGGAAGTTATTGCTTTAATATTGACAAGTATCCACAATACTGACAATGAAGTTTTTACATGACATCATTAGATCAGAAACGAAAGATTAACAGTTATGTAGATCCGAGGCAAACTTCTGGTTAATTGATAAGTATTCCTGTTTTGCAATTAACAGTTACTTTTAAAATTAGTGTCACAAATGGAAAGTAATTGACGTTTGGCGAGGGCAAATCGTTTGTTTACTATATACACGCCGAAGTCACATAGAGAAAAATCCATTAACAAGCAACAAAATACTCATAAAACCTAATCCTCAAAATTAACTATTTTCTTAAAAAAAACTTATTCAAACAAATAAGCCGACCTCAGATGCTCTTTCATTGGGTTAACCTTTAAATAAGTTTTAACTTCTAACCGAGATGCAATGTCATTTACTCACAACCTACTAAGGTCATTTGCTTTTCTTCTAGCTACGATTTTTATTTTCTCTTTTTTTCTTCTTCATACTTTATGACATGATTTGTTATACTTGAAGACTATGCTTTATACGACATTGTTTTGTCATGATCCATACCGTTCATTTTAATATTATTTCTGAATTGCCTTTAGTTATATAAAGCAATATATCTGGTCTTACCCTATATTCCAACTCAACTGTTAGAAATCTTTTTTGTGTGAGGGCTTGCGACCTTTTGACCTGACTCTGCTTTAGTATATTCTTTATGAAGAACAAATGGACATTAGGGATATTAATTGCAAACGTCTAAAATGTTTTCAATTCTGACCAAATACGATAATTCTAGAGTGTTACTATATATATTGATGATACCACATTGTCCAAATACAAAATTAGTTATTTTACCACAATGGAATGGTCTACGGCTATTATAAAGGTCTATTATTGGTTATGATTTGATGTAATTGCACATCCGTAAACCTTTTCAGGAGGAAACCATTTATCTCAAAGCAAGTGCGTGTATTGTCAGTCTCATTCATATGCAATATAACTAGCAGTCTTTTAAAGATGGTTTAATTTAGTAATTACAGGATCAGATATAGTTTAGATTGTCTGTGTCATTTCCGTTCTAGCGCGTAGAAAATTAGTTTATTGACTATAAGATTAAAACCTTATTATGGCCACAATCAAAAACAAATTAGTGTCGAAATGTTTTTAGTCGAAAGGGATAAAAAAAAATCGACATTATTACAAAAATACACATTGAATGGTTTCTGAGGTAAAATACAAAAGCACATGTTTAACTAAATACAATGATAACAAATATTGCCCAAGGACACTGAAAGCAAAATCAAAGTACATAACTTGATGATATGAAATCATACCGTCCTTTATCAAATTTTATTTTTTTGTAAATTTATAAAATGCTTTTGCGTTAAAACATTATCGGAGTCCATGCTTATAGTCTATAGATATAGATCTTTAAGTTGAATATCATTTAACCTAATACAAGCATACTTCGGCTACGTCAATTAAATTCCCCTCGACAAACACATAATGACGTCCGAATATTATATGTTTGTCTAATTTTAACGTTATGGTTGATCATATATTTGACAAAAGCGAAAAACAGTGTACCATGTCCTAGAATTTTTGTACAACAAATAGTTGACAATAAATGTATCATTATTACATATATAGGTTGTAGTTTATAATAAGGACTGTCACACGAATATCATTAGAAAATATATTGGAAGAATTTGTTTTGACTGTAATGTTCAACTCAGCTATATTATTCAATTGATAGCAAAACATTTTTTTGTTATAACTTCAAATACAATATATACCGATGTATACATTGTCTTTTCTGAAGTGCTTAGCGGGTACAATATGCATTTTTGAAGCATTTATTATGTTATAAGGGGAATGCATGCGTTCTGATAAAATAATTAAACCGCCTCACTTACACCTGCTTTGTCATTTAACTCGAACTCTTCATGGAGTTAACGAACAAATTGGAATATCATTTATAATAGAATAATAGTATTACTGTAAGTAACTAATTGAAAGGATTTACTAAAGAGTGCGCGAATAGGCTTATAATAAGCAAACCATATCAATGTAAAGTATGTCTAGACAAAGGACAAGACCTTGCAACACTAATTACAAATGATGGATAGAGACAATGTCAGATTAATACAGCTAAGCCTAATACTATACTGTTATAAGTATACAATAATTGTGAAAAAGTACAGAGACAAATGAAACTAATGGAAATAGTGATTTTACAGTACATTTCATTACACACTTTAGTTTACTATTGATATAATTTGATAAGCTAAGTACAGTTCGTATAATGCATATGATAAAACTTCATTCTTGTTTCGATTCATTAAAGTTTGGAGAAGTACATGAACAATCAAAGGATAATAAACGTTACAGTCAAAAGATGTTTGGTTAACATAAAGACAATACACTACGTAGAAGAACCGTATTTATTGTAAACTAAATGAATAATCAGCTTGAACATGCCCTCATCTTCTCCTAAATACATCGAAAAGACCAGTAAAAACGTAGATAAAACAACAAAACAAAAGGGAGCGATATATTTGCTTGATGTTCTGACCGACCATTCCACTCAAATAAAAGCAATCGTAAAGTTTCAATCATATAGATTCGGGTAAATGCTTCCTATCTGATTGTCAATATACATTACAATTACTCAGCTTCGTTAATTGTGCATCTCAAGGTGTATTATACATGTATAATATTTTATCTTACCTCCTATACATTTCCAGGAATATGATTGGTTAAAAGCGTCCGCGTGCAAACCGTGTACATTTAATATTAGGTTAGTAGGGAGGCGGGGCTTATCTCATACACGGTTAGTAGTGGAGTTACGTCCCTTTATATTCCATATAAGGTAAGAAGGGGCGGGGCTGATTTCATACACGGTTAGTAATAGTGTTATGTCCCTTTAAAAAAACCAAAACGGTACTGAGAAAAAAACTACAAAGTTCCAAAAAAAGCAGAAATTTATGATTAAGATTGAAATTAATTCATAAAACACATTTAAACCTTACAAGTCGTTATTGTTGACATCTGATTTTGTAGGATCAATGGAAGTATTTTCTTACTGCTAACAGTATTGCATACTTGCTCATTTTGGGAATCACTAGTCTTAATTTCACACGTTAAGATAGTCGGTAAGATAAATTCGTTACATAGTGTGCTAGTAACTTAATACGGTAAAAATGTCCTCTGTCGATATCTTTAAAAGTCGAACAGCAAACCAATTTGTTTTAATTCATGAAATTTAATATGCGTCAGCTTGTCTTTTAATCACCATAAACTGACAATATAATTGAAATATGTTTGCTTCGATGCCCTGTACAATGATCGTATGTCTAATTGTCTTCGAAAAACGTGCCGATCTTCTAACCTAATAACTTCCGTTAATTGCCGACTTAAGTGATTATCAATACTTTTTTTACAAGTTTGCTAGAAGTTTAATATTCTGTATTTATTGCATTGGTAGAACGGAGTATAGTAACATGATTTTCTTCTTAAATATTAATTTCATTTCACAGAGGCAAATATAAATAGCATTAAATAATAGAAAATATCCCGATTTATATTTGAGATATGTATGAATAAACCCATGATTTAACTTCCAGTTTTTGAATTTTATTGCTACATTACAAGCACATTTTTCAAGTTTTCTTATTAGGTATCGGAACGATACGAATGTGTTGAATGACTCATATATATTGTAGCATTGTTTGTTGTGTTCGAGTGTCTCAAATGCAATTTTATTATGTGATTTTAAAGATTTCGTCGTTCACAAATATTGACGCTAACAAACGTACTAATAGATCTAGAATTAATATTGTGATCGCTAAACACACTTGTCGTATACAAAAAACTCACCATTGTCTTTCAAATTACAAGTATCTTTGTAAAAGCCAAAACACTACGAAGTTGAAGAACCCTGAGAACCCAAAATCCAAAACTTTTTTCCAAAAAACAGTACAGATAATCAATTCCTGTGGTACAACATCCTTAGTACTTCTATAATAACTAACAGATCTTGTGTATCACTTGCACATTTGTAATCTTACACATATTTTACTCAGGTCGAACTAAGACTTTTTAAATGGTAGGCCAGCTTAGCTCGCCTTCCATTGCGGGATTTCCGCGCTGTGTTGCAGACACAATGATAACATATACTGTCTTTTGAATTATCAGTTATTTGTTTTAATTCCTTATACACATAAACCACTAACAACCGGGATGTTTGCCAAAGGCATGTTTTGATAAATAATTGCTGTAAAATTCTTTGAAAGGCTTTTTATTATAAAATTAGACAATGAAAGAAACAAGGAAGTTGATTTGATAAGGATTTCCGAAATCCTATCAAATTGGAAAGGAAACTGAGAAATAATAAGCAGTGGTCGAAGGCTGGATACTCGAAATGCTAATTGAACTTCTTTACTATTTTAAATCATCACGTGCCTAGACTTGGTTCGATTAGTTGCTTGACATATTAAGGCGACAGTAGTTTTCGATGTTCAAGTGTTGCAAATCGATTAGAAACAAACAAATCAAGGTACCAAACAAAAAACTGAGCTAATCGCATGAATTCAAAAAGAGCGGGATCAATGCTTCTCTAGTTTCTATAGTCTCATACTGTGCATCTTTAAAACTAAGGTTTCAACTCCCTCAGACAAAGTTGGTCATTGATGTATTTTGCTACTTTATAGGTCCTATTCAATAGGATAGCTCTTCAACTGTTTGTCTTCTTATACATTCTTAGCTTTCAAATATGTAGCATTGAGCATTCCTGGTGATGATAAATCAAACAAGCGCGTTGAACGCATGGAATTTATAACGTGTTGTTTTCATTTGTTAAGATACTGATCTGCATTAAAACTATTCAGCTTTCCGTTTTCCCATTTTGAGTTTTTGAACCGATCACGCTTACGTATCAATGCTGATTCAGTATATCACGGAATGGTCACATTATTGCAATGTTAATACGTGTTAAACTTATAAATTACTGTCAAGTAAGGAAAAAGTTAAAAAATAAAATAAAAAAAATACTAAATTCAGAGGAAAATTCAAAACGGAAAGTCCATTATCAGAAGGCAAAAACTCATACACATCAAACGAATTGATAAGAATAAACTTATCATAGATACCAGAATGATAATATTATATTTGCGACAGTCGCAAATTTTGTCTACATATGACTTATCAGTGACGCCCGAATCAAACATGTTAAAACGGTCAAATAAAGTACGAACTGTAAAACAACAGACATATCCTGATTTGGAACAGGCATTTTGTTACATAGGGAATGGTAGTTTAAACCTGGTTTTATAGCTAGCTAAACCTCTCCTTTGTATGTTGTCGCATAAAAGTCCATGTGTGAACAAACATAAACAGACATAAAATGACTGATAGATTATAAAGAACAATTTCCTATTATTCCACAACAATTGGTATCGACGAACATAAATGAATCCACAGCCTGTGAACCTTAAGTTAACTGATTTCTCCATCTGACACCCGTTTAAAGTTGGATAACAAAAACCTTTAACAACTTACGACACTCTTTCCGATTTGTTCCGACGGTTGATAATTTTGTCTTCTTTTGTTGACATGACATTATGCGCGGTATTGTTATGGTCCTGGCGCCGAAACGACATGTTCTACGTATGTAAAACCAGATTTGACAGGACATTGAAAAGTATAAGATGAATACCCTTTTGAATCTGCTGTTCTAGCAAGAGCGATAAAGTTTATACTGTCAACTTTATTACATTTAGGAAGGTAGAGGCTATTGTGATGTGATGGTGTTATATTAAAATGTTACAAATGAAACTTATATTTCCGGGCATTTTGACGCATTTCATGTTATAACAATATAACCATAATTAATGAAACAATTTCAAGCGTCAATAATATTTTGATAGCAGTTCGTCAGACTTTTGAAATGATTCCCTTAAGAACAAAATGAAGATTTCATATGTTATTAATTTTCCATTTTCAATGCCTCCGGTACAATTGATCATTAATATAAGAATAGATGTGATAGTCTTCGGTATGAAGCCAGACATCACTAGAAAGTAGTTTAATAATATCAGAAGGAGCATGCAATATGACGGGATAACTTCCTTATGCCATTCGTAATTAATTTGTTGACTTTGAATCTACAATGTCTCCGTTAAACAGGAATCAATTTACTGAAGACTTAAAAGTTTGTAATCAATCTATTCTAGTTTAATGTTACGCAACAACCATCATAAATTTAAATGTGTATCTAATTGTGTTTTTGTAGAACAAAACTGTATTATGGAAAATTGTTGTAACCAATGGACAAATTAATGTTGTGTACCATTAAAGTTGTTTTGAAGTACAAACTTTATATTCGTCAATTTCCAATTTTGACGTACTTAAAAGAGGGACGAAAGATAGCAAAGGGACAGTCAAACTCATAAATCGAAAACAAACTGACAACGCTATGGCTAAAAATGAAAAAGACAAACAGAAAAACAATAGTACACATGACACAACATAGAAAACTATAGAATAAACAACACGAACCCCACCAAAAACTAGGGGTGATCTCAGGTGCTCCGGAAGGGTAAGCAGATCCTGCTCCACATGTGGCACCCGTCGTGTTGCTTATGTGATTACAAATCCGGTAAATAGTCTAATTCGGTAGGTCATAAATGAAAGGGAAGGGGATTGTAGTTACGACGTAAGGAACATATCCGATATCATTTGTGAAACGGTTATTCCATAACGGTCAACCAACTCGTGATGGCGTCCGTAAATTTTACGAAGGGATGATTTCAACTTCACCATTTGGAACTCTTGGTTTAATAGCTTCCTTGTGAGCAGTAACCCTCTATCAAGAAAATCATGATAGGAAATGCAAGCACGGGAATATCGTATCAATTGGGAGATATATACCCCGTATGCAGGTGCTGCTGGAATGTTGCTACTTAGAAATGGAAAGTTCACAATTGGAAAGCTGAAATCATCTCTTTTGTCGTAAAGTTTTGTTTTCAACCGACCCTCATTGTCAATTTCTAGATGTAAGTCAAGATATGAAGCCGACTTAACTGTATCTGTAGTATCCTTAATCTCCAATTCGATGGGATAGATGCGTTCCACATAGTCACCAAATTTTGAATTGTTTAGTGAAAGAACGTCATCTATATAGCGGAAAGTAGAGTTAACGGATATTGCTAACTTCTTATATTTCTTCCTAAGAAGTTCCTGCATGAAGTCAGCCTCATAATAATAAAGAAACAAGTCGGCAAGTAGAGGGGCACAGTTTGTTCCCATTGGGATGCCGACAGTCTGTTGAAAAACCCGTCCTCCGACGTTACAAATATGTTGTCAATCAAGAAATCAAGCATCTTGATAATATCGGTTTCAGAGAATTTTTTGTTTGAATCAGAGTGATTCTTTACAAAGTATGATTTATCCCTCCCTAAGACAAGATACTTGTATCTACGTTGGCCATTCTTTTTTATGAAGCAAAGTAATACCAACTCTTTCAATTTGTCTTTTAGTTTGGAATGTGGAATACTTGTATAAAGAGTAGAAAAGTCAAATGTTTTAATACTGCTACAAGATGAAAGAGAGTTAGATTGTATGTACTCTAAAAGATCTTTGGAATTTTTAAGTATCCACATCTGTTTCACGCCACCTCTAGAATAGGCAGTTTCGCAATAACTTTGAAGCCCGTCTTTGATTGCTGATAAAATAGATGTTAATAATTTAGAAAGAGGTTTCGTGGAGCACTTGGAAGACCCAGCAATATACCGTTGTTTGTAAGGACACTTATGTAGCTTAGGTATCCAATACAGTGATGGAAGATCCAGTTCTTCATCTTTGGTTGAAATACCAAAGGAACAAAGAACAGACCTATGATTATCCAGGATTTCCTCTTTGGTAAGTGTCGTGAGAGTATATGTTGAGTTTCCAAGTGAATTGTCTATACCTAATTCGTTTATCAAGCAATTAATGTAGTGACTTTTACAGACAAAAACGATGTTATTTGGGGCTTTGTCTGCGGGGACAACAACATATTTATCATGGAGGTCGGATAAGTGTTTAGCAACATTTGGGTCTTTAAAGATTGACGTAGCATGAGCATTGATGGACCCATTCAGTTTCTTAATTCTGATTTGTAGTAACGACCTCACTACCTTAATCCATTCGGATAGAGTGTCTACGTCTTCCTTTTCACGTTTAGCCCATTGCCTGGCATAATCCTCGACTGAGTCCATCAAAATTTTAAAGTTGTATTTCCAATTGATGGTTTTAGGCTCACGATATTTCGGACCTTTTGATAACGCATTTCGTAGAGAAGTGTTATTAACAATGTTAATTAGGTCACCGGTAATAACGTGGTCAGCGGGATTATATGTGAATTGGGAACTAACACAAGTGCAATCAGGAGGTTTAGACTTGAAGTCGTCAATATCGAGATTCTGCAAAACGCGTTTGTAATTGAAAATTTTAGTTGCAATAGGTTTGGTATAGGTATAAGAAATTATTGGTACAGACTGGTCTTTGAAATAAGGAGGTATTTTCGATTGAACTAATTTATGATGAAGGATATTGCCTAGGTTGACGCCATCGAGACCTTTGTTGGCAAAGGAAAGATTTAGAAAAGATCTTTTCTCTTTTTCATCTTTTCCAATGCGAACTGGCTTGAAAAGTCTGTGACTTGCAATATCCGAAATTATAGCTTGAAGTTTGTATTGGTATGAATGAGGGTTTGTAACAGTGGATTCCAAACATAAATTGAACAGAGAATGAAGTTTTGAAAGGGGTAATGAATAAAGTTTCGTGCGAATGTGATGAATACCTAACGGCTTTTGTATGGATGACAGCAAGTCATTAATACAGACATCATGCAGAGAAGGTGATGTATAATGACGATGACCATGACTGCGTCTACGTCGAGGAGTCGAGTTGAAAATATTCATCACATTCACCGAGTTACACGAAGGACTAGATAGAATACCTATACCATCAATTTTGTCATTGCAGCCATACTGTGTTGCAGTTCCCAATTGTCTAATCCAGTAGTCTTCTTTTTGTCTACGGAGAGTTTCTTCGGATGTTACCCAAACAATACTATGAACAGTTATACATGTTCCTTTCTTGTTTACATCCTTCACCGCAAAGGACAAACTTAAGTAAAACTTTTCCCTTTTGGTATTTTTTTTATTATGGACTCCCGTTTTTCGTTGTGTATTGTATATTTCCTAATGTGTTCGATATTCCTGTGAATGTAGCGTTTACAGAACAAAACTAATAGGTATATGCTTAATTATTGTGACTGTTTTGTATGTATTCATTCTACATCTTCTTAGCGTTAGATACTGTAATTTAGAAATTTTTGCGGGCATTTATTAATTGCTATCTTGTCGTTTAAGACTAAAATGCGATTTTAATTTTTGCAATATTGAGAAAAATAATGTTTAATCCATATATTCAAAATTTAAAATTGCGAATTTTAAATTATTGCGATTTTGACCTTGTCGCATTTATTAATTTCTGAATTTACAATATTACCTGTTACATATTTGACCGAGTAGTTATACAACCTGCTGATATTATAAGCTTCCATAGTACTAGTCTGAGGAATGTTAAGTTGAACTTCAAGTGACATTTAAAAATTAATCAATTAAATATCCAAAACGTCACAAATGACATTCGAGCAATAACAATCAATGACAAATATACTTCTAATATATTCATAATTTATAAGTCACCGATTTTTATATTCTATTCGTGCTTAGTAACTAAATGCTTATTTCGTTGTTTTATTTTATACAGTAAATTATCTCCCTTCCATTATTGTTCTCAAAATAAATACGATTTGCACACATTGCAAATATTTTATGTTTTATATCCATAACAGAGGATAGTTGTAAGAGGTCATATCTTTGGCTATGGATTTGTCAAAAAGTACAATACATATTTTGATAATTGCTGTATTTGTTTATAATAACTTCATAAGATTATACGAGATTGGATGCATCTATATTATCTGATATGATGTACAGGTCTCTTCTATAAATCTACATTGAACAATTAAGTATGAAAGTGATACCTACCCAAACAACTGACTACCTTAAACATGTTTTTGTTCTTGATCACTTATACTATTTTGGTCAATCAATTGTTGCTAGCAGTTTGTAAGCCCTGTTCGTGTTCTCAGTGCATATATATATATCATACATTGTTACTGCGTGCACTTGTCTTTCTAATTTGATTAAATTCTTCCATATGTTGTCCAAGACATTTGAAGTTTCCTATTTCGTGACATAGTCTTATTCATTATAAACAGTCTTAATCTATAAAACGTTTCTTGTTTCAATGTCCATGCATAAAATCACCCATTTTTATTAGTTTAACTGTTTTTGCATAAACGATTGGTTTATTTTGGGAATTTAACAGCTTTCGACATTGCGTGAGTATTGATACTGAGTACCTTTTAATTGATTAATAATCCTGCTTATTACAGATACAAACTATTATAAGATACATTTGTTCTCCATAAGTGGTACGACAAATTAGTGTTCCAGGACGTACCATGGCTTAAAGCCTAATTAGCTACTATAAAGATAAAGATATTCAATCTATTTCGGGAGAATATTGTATAGGTATTGATATAAGCAAATATTAGTAAAACTATATGTTTAATCAAAGATTATAAAATCTTTTAAAAGTAACCATGAGAGAGATACATTCAATACTTTAAAATAATTCTTATATGATTTGCATATTTATAAATACTTGAATTGGATTGGTAAAATTATAATTTTTCTCTTGGTTTACATTTCGATAAACCATGTTTCCTAAACTACTTTCGTAATCTATTCAATACACTTCCTTGCAGGGATACTTGATTTTCAGCAAATCGATAATAAAAAAACAAATGCATAACAGTTGTTTCTATTCTAATGCATATAAAACAAAAAATACAAATAAAATAAAAAATGCACTATAGCTTTGAAAGTGTATAAAATAAAATTTAAATAAATTCCGCGAAATTTCATAAAGGATTTGGCGAATTTAAGTCATGGCAAAACACGACATCATACGAATAAAAACGTCTAAGGGAAAGATTATTTCGTTACGTGTGTGCTTCAAATTCGAATAATATCTCATTAAAATGAAGTTTTGAAGATAGGTGTAATTTTATTTTAGATTGCTTTGCATTTATCGAACATTTATGGATTTTAGAAAGTCAATATGGTGGCCAACTCCTTAGTTACGACCTGTCAGTTGTGCATGTGATGGCAATTATAGTAACTTTCACACAGAAAATGTTAATAAAAAATAAGACTATTTGGCTTCAGAATTATAAGGATTAAACACATTTTTTCTAGAGGTTATTGATGTGTAAACCGGGGCTCTTACTCACAAACTTTACATAAAATTCCGAAAGTT
The DNA here is from genome assembly GCF_963676685.1 of Mytilus edulis. NCBI lineage: Eukaryota > Metazoa > Mollusca > Bivalvia > Mytilida > Mytilidae > Mytilus > Mytilus edulis. The sequence goes on along the minus strand of NC_092351.1, from coordinate 11,359,241 downwards.
TGTGAGTTAATCGCCCCGGTTTACACATCAATAACCTCTAGAAAAAATGTGTTTAATCCTATAATGATTTCGAAATTTTATAACCGCAAATTTAAATATAAAAATATGTTTGTTTTCATATCAGTACAAACGTACTGACATATGGGGACTCACAGTCTATCTTTAGAGAAATTGAAATAGTGGTAATAACAAAATTAACTGTACCAATTTTACTGCTTTAGATGGCAGTAGTTTAAAAACGTAAGACGTGTCTTTTGTTACTCATGAATTGTGAAATGTAACTATTGTATCAATTTGTTTGATGTGTTTGAGCTTTTGCTTTTGGCATTTGAGTAGGGAAATTACGTTTAGAATTTTCCTCGGATTTCAGTATTTTTGTGATAATACTTTTTTCATTAGTTTTACCTGTACCTTGATTTCACTTTTCAGTTATCTCTGCACAAGGAAAGGGAAGCAACCCTCACAGGAATTTGAAGAAGAAGTGATTCAGCTTCCTATTCTGTGTCAGTTGGATAATACTAGAGACAAATTTCAATAATTCATACATCCTCAGTGATATATGAATACCAAACACCATATGTAAACGTTCAAGCCTGATTTACAAAAAAAACCATGACAATAAATCAGAGCTATTTATGAGGGAGATATAATATTTAATTAAAAAAGATTACGACTAAATCAAATATAAATAGAACAATATCCGTATGTTCATAGTAGTACCGAAGTATGAATCTGATTTTATGGGGTGATAATCCAAAACCATTTGAAGCATTTTATAGATATTGAAAAATCAGAAGTTGAACTAATTTTTAAGCTATTTTCATAACATACAAAAACGTTTGAAATTATTTTATATCTGAAAAAGAAAAAAAAACTATGAAAAATGGATTTAATAAAAATCTTACAAGAAAGCTATTAAACCAAAGGTTCCAGGTTGTAAAGTTGAAGTAATTCCTCCGAAAATTGTACGGAGGCCATTAAGAATTGGTTAACCGTTAAAAATATGTGTTTTAATATTTCTGAAGAATCTGCTTAATACATTGCTTGATTACTTTCAATTGCTACTCATGACCATGAACATACATGATTTGAAGTTAAACTTTTTCATGATCTTTTTTCAGTCGTTGTAAATAATCAAAAGTAAAAATCCGAAAAAGCCAATCGAAACCAAATGTCCACAAAAAACACATACACAGCATGGTCAGAAGAAAACAACAAGACATACACAGCACTCCACAATACACACAGAGAAAGACTGCATAACCTGAACCAAACATAAACATAGGGTGAACTCAACGGAAACAATAGGGTCAGCTTGTCATTTCCTGCAAGACATATTTCTATAGTGAAGCAGGAACGTTGTTGATAGATTCTAGATTTTAATTTGGCCATCACATCGGTTCATTGTCTAACCTCAGTTATGACACGACTTATGGCACGATTGGTTAAAAAGAGACAAAGCTTCAGTTTAATACAATGCTAGTGCTCCTCGAGTAATATGAAACAGCTGCTTATTAATATTAAAACCACTTTAAGGTGGTACCTAACACTACAGTGAGATAACTCTGTAAAGTCAGCTAAACGTTTTAATTACGTTCTGTAGTAAAAGGAATATTAAGCTTCTCAGTGATCAAAATTGGTGTTTGTCAAATTGCTATATAACCAGTGTATTTTTTCTGACAAAACGGTTGGTTAAAATTTTTTTAAATTTATATATTTTTATTAAAGTCTCAAAGTTAATACTTTGACAAAATTTTATGAAAATAAAACGAGCAAAATTAATATTAGTGAAAGTGTTGGGTACCACCTTAAGTCAATAATAAATACAAATCAAGCGGGAAAAAAACAGACTTGCATAGAATCCAATAGGGGACCGATTGGGTTATTAAGATAAGCGTCTCCTAGTATACATGCACCGACCTTGCAAAACTATATAAACTAAGACAGAATGTCCCCATTACGTATATAAACAATTGGTACATTTACAGATCAGATGATTCTTCCTGTATCAAAAGACCCAAGAACATCGAAATCATGTCGCTAGTCATCGAATTCGTGATTGTAACCATAATATTGATTTCAGACATGTTTCTATATAACTCTGATGGAGCAGCTTTGTGTCAGTAGCACGACTCTGGTAATGAAATCCGTATTATTGTGAACATACACGAGCATTACGTATCAAAAGAGGGACGAAAGATATATCTATCCCTAATAGACATGTTACGAAAAGGTATATTCTCGACGCTGAGGTTGACAAATTAGACTTTAAATTTGGGGACGGTGTCAAAACACTGATTATAGATTTAAACAGGTAAAATTTAAATCCTGTGCATCTTGGTTAATTCAAATCACATTATTTAGAACATCATCATTTAACATCCTACATGACAATTGCTTTAGTGATATCATTACTGGCTCTCATAAGACATGAAAGGTGTACGCGTGCAGGAGTGCGGGGTGGGCTAGAAAAAGGAGGGCTGAGAGTTATACAAGTAATTCGATTCTATATTGATAATATATACACAGTAAGCCAGTTAGATATTAGTTTTATTGTTGTATTACAGTTCCTGAAAAAGTTCAATCTGTCGCTCCGCTAATCCCACACAAGGCTCTACAGTCTGGTTGATTTTTTCTCTCGGGTGTCTCCGTAATCTTCCAATGACTCTGAAAGTTTTAAGCGCCTTATAGCGTGTTCGACATATACCCGACACTCTAATATACTCAAATTCCTTTTTTTAACATTTTCTTCTTTCTGCTCGTGGTTTAGCTCTTAGCTGATGGCGTCTGCAATGGGTAACGACGGGCGATCGACATAGATAAATTTTATCCGCTAAGATGATAAATTCTAGGGGAAATCTAATAACTCCAAACCTGGTCCAATTAAAAGCAAAAGATTATACTGTTGGACATCATTTTGGTGTCCTAGGAAACCACTTCGAATGAATCTTATATGATTTATGTTGTCTTCAATCACCTGTGTATGAATGCAATGTCTGTGTCTGTGTTCGGAGTCAGATTGCTCTTGAGGCTCAGTCTGTGGTCTGTAAATGGCATGAGAGGTTCCGTCGATTGCAGCTAACGCTGTGGGTAATGTATGCCACCCACCGCGTAGTTGGCGCCAATTTTCTACGGTTGGCCAAGAAATATTGGGGGCATATATTTCCCAAAGAATTGGAATCAAGGCATTTATTTATAAAAAGAGAAAACGCGCATAACGCACAATTTTTGATCTTGCTTAAGAAAATCAATTGCTGCATTACAAGCTTATTAGAAAAACTATGCCGAAAGTTCTTAAAGACCTGGGAATGACTCTGGACTCTTCTGATAGTGAAAGCAGGTAAATAAAAGCGTGGTTTCATATTTTCCCCGCGTAGTTTACAAAAACAATAAGATGTGGTATCAGTGACAATGAAACATATATCCATCTATCTATTAGAAATCATAAGGTCTTTGACAATGAGAAAAACCTATACCGTATACTAGTAGTCGACTATAAAAGATCCCGAAAAAGTGAAATAATTTAAAACAAAACCCTTTACGAGGAACACATATGACAGACAGTAGCCAACGACAACCACTGAACTACAGGCCCTTGACTTAGGACAGGCAACTGAAAAATGTACTGCGGGCTTAAACATGTTTGTAATATATTTTCTGCCTTTTTATCGCCCTATTCTGTCCGGACTTTTTTTTTAAGAATTTATCCTGCTTTTTTTTTACATAAATTGTGGTTTTTTTTTTGGCTAATTCTGCCCTTTTTTTTAACTCAAAACTCGTGTCCTGCCTTTTTCAAATTTAATCCAATTTCAACAAAACGTTTCAGGAATTAATAAAATACAAAATATCTGCATAAGGTGGTGTGTAAATGCAAAGTCATTATGCAATGTTTTTGAAACTCTTCATGGGTTGTTCAACCGGTCAATAGTGACTCATATTTTACACAAACCTCTTATCGTTCTGAACATATATGAAATATTTGCCACTGGAGTTTAATCAACCAACAATCAATCAATCACAAACACCTTATAAAGAAAATACAAATTGAGCTGAAACTGTTTAAATTACGACAAAGTTGGAAGGAACTAAAGGAAGAAAATACATGCCTTCGAAGCTATATGACCGGGAGTAAGTTTTCTTAAACTATAATGCAACATATTTCAAGTTGAAATTGTATAAAAATCGTGTTTTAGGTGTTTTAAAACAGACCCCGTTAGATTAAAATTTAGGTGGCAAACAACTGGGTAAAAATACATACACTTCCTTGTTTGCTTTTCATAACTATAATTATAAACATGACCGTTTCATATATATTCACTAGTAGGTATAAAACAGATTATAATACCCAAGATCATTTGCATGGTCTATTAAGGGCTCGCCGAAGAATTCACATACGTATGTACCCCGTGTCTCCGTTGCCCCGCACATCTACTGCATTTACATGACCGTCCCCCCTATATTTTTTTTTGCATTAGAGTTTCTTAAAAATATTATGGAATTTATTAATATCTATTTCTTATATGTCTTATGGTACAAATGTTATTGAATAGTCGTTCCATACGGAATTGCCTCCAAAAGGATCAATGCAGTTTTTAAATAATATTCAATGTAAACACAGGTAATCTCTATTGTGTTTTGACACAGTCCCCACATTTAAAGTGTAATTTGTCAACCTCAGCGTCGTGAATATACCTTTTCGTAACATGTCTAATACGAACTATATTTATATCTTTTGTTGTTTTTGTTATGGCCGTCTCGATACTTGTGAGTCTTTCTGTTATGTCAACATTTTGTCAGTGTTAATCCCTATTGTACAGTTGAAACCGTATATATTGTCATTCGTTCCCTTTATAATAACGAATCTTCGAAATAACGAGAGGAAAGCAACTATTTATCTATATATCATTGGTTGTATTCTACAAACCAGAAGATACATACGGTCACCGGATAAGTTGATGTCGTGTTAACTTTATTTATTTTATTTGTAAATCTCTACTACAATGCGTCTCGTGTCAGTCTCTTAACATGGAACAAGAATTATATATCTTCATTGAGGGATTGTTTACTGCGTAAATCTTTTCTGGCCTAGTTGTTTGTTTTTCTCGGCAAATGGCTATAAAAAACAATTTGATTAAGTGGGTAAAACTTGTTAAGTTGTGGACGAAAATATAAAACTTTTAACATTTATAGTCAGTAATCACTATTGGTATATCAAATTGACATATTATGTCTGGCGTACACGGTACGTAAATAGAATCAATGATTAAATCTATTGTAAGATTGAGCGTATAATGGTGATGTCTTTTCTGTAAATAAATTGGTAAAACGCAATGTGACAGATATAGATTTATTTAAACAAATGATTTGTAACCAAGAAAACTATAATAAGCAAAAACAAAATAGACAAAAGAATACAGCCCGATCAACATTTTGACAAATAAGCATCTTATGTTGAAGTTTTTAGTGAGATACGTGTTTGTTTACGTCAACGGAGACAATTCTGTAATTTTAATTTTAAATTCCACTTTCTTTCAAAACATAAACCGTTACCTTTGTATTGTCTTTTTAATGTAAAAAAAACTCTTTTCGGTTTATTTTGTTAATTGTATGCGACGTTATAACTTATCTCTTAAGACAATATTAATTGTCACACGCACTATTAAGAAAAAGTAATGGTTAGACTTCCAATTTTATTTCTTGATTGACGAATGTCTTCAACAAGTAGACAGAGTGATAAAGTGATATTCATTTGAGTACCATGATTTCCCTTTTCTGCCAGCTACAGCTTTATCCTCTAGACAATTTAGATATGTCGACAGCATAGATAGACCTCAGGAATATTGTGAAATGTATCAGTTTTTATGTTTTCAAGACGGGTATTTTATCTATTATGTAAACTTGATTAATTCTGCTATGTTTTGACGTAATTATTCCAAACAGAAACTAGCTATTTAAAAAATACTTTTTGAAACGAGTTATCTTAATTGTCAAATTCAATTCAAACCTTTTGTATGCAATGTAGACTATTTGTACAATACTTTTAAGGTTTTATTGCAAATATGCTATTCGGTTTAGATTCGGAATAATGTAGATTTTGAAAATTTGTATAGACAGTAATAGAATGAATAATAACTTATAATATAAAACACGTACTTATAACCAAAAAATATAAAGTGAAGACGAATAAATATTGCGCTTCCCTTTAAAACAATGAATCCGTTTAAAACTTATGTATACGTTATCGTAACAGTACCCAAACAACATCATAAGTTAACTTAACAGACATATAAAGGTTACAGACGGTGTTCATCGATTGTAACCTTATTAACTAAAAGACCCAGGACCTAGTCTAAATCAATAGCGTTTGGACTGATACCAAAATCCAATTGCAAAATAGAAAAAAAAACAAATTACGACATGAGGTAACAGAAAAGCTGATTAGCAAATTAGGTTAACAATCAGCCAGTTTGGCATGTCAATAAACCAGGTTCAACAATTTTTCGTATATGTCCTGTATCAAGTCAGGACAATAGCAGTTGGTATCAAATATTTTGTTACTATGTATGTTGCATTTTGGTACACTTTGGTGTTCGTTTTGTTCCTATGTTTTCCTTTTATATTTGATGTGTTTTCCTTGGTTTTGGTTTGTAACCCGGATTTGTTTTTTTTTTTCTCTAAATCGATTTATGACTTTTGATCACTGGTATACTACGGTTACTTTTATTTATCATGTACTAAACTGAAACATGACTGATTGGGATACAACAATTAAGAAAAGAGCACTTCCTTCAATTTCTTTTGATTGAAATTTCGCGTTTTTTTCCCAGTCCAATACCAATCATCTTTTAAAAATCGCATTCATTCTTTGTCACTGTAAGGTAATTATGAAGATCATAGTTTGTCTGACGAAGCCTTCACTATTTCAAGGCGTAAAAGCTATTTGTGGTGTATGTAATGTCATTGGATCAACTGTTTTGTAAGGAAGAAGCTCAATAACGATAAATGTAATCCCATCGTCGAAAGTCACGTTTCTATATCAGGTGAGGATGGTTGATATTACAACTAGCACTTAGAGAGGAGTTCACAACGTAGTCAGTGCTGAAAGATTCTAAATAATGTTAGATTACGAATACGAAACCAGCATTTGCATAAAAAAAAACATACATCAACATCCCCCACTCCTCGCATTTAGTTCTCAATTCTACCCACACATTTCGATTTAATGTTTACATACTGTTGTGATTTGAGTGCAAAATTAGAAAAGATATATTCAGCGATACTATTGAAAAAGTAACAACTATATTGGTACAACCTCAAGAAGAATGTTATTGTGTAGATGTTAAGATATATTGGTACAACTTCAGGAAATTTAAATATTATTGTGTCCATGTAATACAAGATAAATAATTTTATTTTAGCTTAGAGGTAAAAGGTCAAGTGTGCACTTTATTTCGGATTAAAGAAATTTGTTATCCATTTGAGAAAATCATAAATTCAAATTGATACTAATAGATGATTTCACAATAAGAGTCTTATAGGTACTTTTAATGATCTGTTCGAGGTTATGTCGCAGAAGGAAAAAGTTAAATCACAAAAAAACTGAACTCCGAGGAAAATTCAAAACGTAAAGTACTTTATCAAATGGCAAAATCTAAAGCTCAAACACATCAAACGAATTGATTACAACTGTAATATTCCGGTCTTGGTACAGGCATTTTCGTATGTTAAAATGTGATTGTATATTTCAGAGTATATAAATATCTTTGTCATATAATTTTATTTCAATAATTTCAGGAGTATTCAGAATTTGGTCAATTTATTAAAATTGTTATAAACTTATCAATAACGAAACCATAAACGGTAATCCTGATTATTATAAACTGTTTGTTTTCTACTAAAAATTGAAGATAGTCATTATTTACAGATGATTATCAGCTGACAGCACTGATATTTTCATATTTATTTACGATATTTCATCTTGTTAGAGTCTGACAAATGATGGACACATCATGGATAGTAATTAAATTGAATGACCTAGATCGATACTCAGACAAACTAAGTTTCTTTTAAAATATATTCCACACTGAAAGTCGATATTTCAGATACACTATACATATTTTGTTTCAAACATGGTTTAGGAACTGATTCACTTTCTTGTTGTTTACAAGTCATTTTGTTTTGTGAGAATGTTGTCAATTAAGGAACGTATAGAACAAAAGAAAGTGTCATAGCTCAAGTTATTCGAAGCATATGATACATCTTACATGTTAACTTCTTTTTGCACCCGATGTGTAGCGTTCCCAGCTAGTTTATCGGTTAATCGTTCTTATGATGAACATCTAGTGCAGAAGTTGTATCGTTAATGAAAACTCTTCCTCTGATGGTAGGCTGTTAGTCCCTTAAGATAGCACCAACCCAGTAGCCAGTACATCGGTATATAGTTGGCATGAAAATTTTGATATTGTTGTATTTTTTAATGATGTCATGAAATTTTGAAATCATCATATGGATTTGATCTCTTTTGTTGATAGTTCTGATTTCTTGTCCATGATCGGCTTTGAATCGATTCGGGTTCATTTAGTTTTATCAGTTCTACAACATATAAAAGTACTTTCAAGCATGTCTTTTCCAAATGTGTCTTTACGTTTAGTCCTTTTTACTTTTATCAACTCTTCATCATTTATGTTCAGTTTACGTTTTTTCTTATATTTTGGCCTCTACAATTATTGTGTAGAGGTCCATTGTCGAAATGCACATCTTGTGTACTAAAATGGTACCGTTAATATAAGATTTATAAAACAGAAGTACAAGAGATCAAATCGCCTTTATGGTATTTTTAGCATAAACTTTCAAAGAATACCATAGAACCACCATTGACATTAAATAGCGTGAATGACTTAACATAATTAACGTCACGGTAATTGTTTTTGTGGTATCAAGATGAGATAGTATGTATCTGATATTGTTAAATCGTCGTTTAACTGAAAGATTGAGATAATTTCACTATGTAATCAGAAGGTATTAATTATATGATAACATTTTTATTGATATGTTTTCCTCTTGCAAAGTGTCATGCAAGGTTTAAATATGATACAGTTGGACTATGTCTGTCAGTGACTATTGATACCCATATGACTTCAATCTATGTGTTTATTTTCATTCATTAATATATTGGACTATAACACCTCATTAATTATGAATTTTGATTGTCCCTTCGGTGTCTTCCACGTCTATTGTAACAACGTACATCTAATACATTTGATTTGCCAGTCATGAATAAAAGAAATCCAAGCTTTGAGGTCTCAATTCTCAGTATGGAAAACGTGTTTAAACAAAGTTTCCCTTAGCGGAAAAAAATCTGATATTTTGAGGATTTAACAATCAGACGTTTGCGAGTATGCACGCAGTCTGTGTTCTTAATCTAAAAAATATTGTAGATAGATATGGGAAGATGTGGTATGAGTGCAACCTAGACAACTCTTTATCCGAGACCCAATTTGTAAAACCATTATAGGTCAAAGTTCAGCATTGCTCACACCGAACAACTAGCTATAGAAGGCCCCTAAAATGACTAGGCCCGTTTATACAAAATCTATTTTCTTACTTAAACTACATCTACAGGACTAATGACATTAGATTCATCATTATTATTTTGGCCGATTCTATCAAATATTTGTTGTTTTAGGAAACATGTCTGAGTATACTTTCATGTGATTATGGACTTTCCGAATTGATTTTCCTCTAAGTTCAGTATTTTTGTGATTTTACTTTTTTCTTACGTTTGTATAGAAAAAAATATACAAAAATTGAATTTGTATTTATGGTTTACCTTCGAAATCCGCGAAAGTTAGTGTGCCATTAATGATAAGAAGTCCATAGAATTCAGATTTGTATTGGTATGTGCATTTGCTGTGTGTTCTTCTTATTTGTTACAAATGTCAAAACTGAAAACTAATCATTAACTTAATAAGTAAAATGTTAGTATTTCTCTTGGACTCTCAACAAACGTATGTGTTAATCAAATAACTGCAATAGTATAAATTGTTCATATCTGATCTTTGGTCCATTAACAAGTTACTGTACCAATATAACACTATAATTATCTGTTAACGAATAGTTTGTTTGGTTATGGCATCATACCTGCTGAGTAATAGTATAATAGATTTACAATGCATTAATTATATTTATCATCATAAAGAATATTGTTTATCTGTGTTTCAGATACGCACCTGTCAAGGCAAACATGTGAAATGAAAATATGTAGAACAAGGTTAGTAGCATTCTACTTAATTCAATCTTATATACTAGATTAGCCTCTTAATGTTTACAAAACATTTCATGTTTATTATATTTGTTATATTTCCTTAATCTTTACGTTGAACGTATGTTAATTTGATTTGCAGTAATTTGTATTGTATATTGTAATTAGTCTGTGTTAAACTTTGAGTATAGGAAAATGTACAGCAAAACCGTATATCAATTCTGTGATTTGGACTAGCTGCAAGCATTGAAATCTGACAAGGCTTGGTGACATCATTTTCTGTCGCTGTAATTACAGTTTTTATACATTGTCATTGTATACTCGAAGTTATACCATGCGTACATGTAGTTCTTTAAGTTACTCGTTGGGATCGTAAATTGAACGATCGTTTCTTGCTCGAAATTGATTTCACACTTGTCTGATTATCATAAAAATAGAAAACTATTAACGAGTTGTGAGTTTTGTTAGTGAATATACAGTTGAACAGGTATGTTCATGAAGCAGGTGCGATATTGTCATTTTTATCACTTCTAAAATAATATATAATACAATCGTTTGAAATGGAGAGATTTTTTAAAATGAAAAAAGTGTAACATGTTTCATTATAAATTATGGAAAAGAATTCAAGCTGGTTAAATAATATTACGTCAACTTAGATCCCGATATAACTTATTTTTGCGAGGAAAGGGTATAATCGCTTTTATTTTAAAAGTATTCGATAAAGTAACATCATACGTGCCCGGTATTGCACGAAACGTTAAGAGTTGTTCTAACTTTGATATCATCTCGACCATAATTCATAATTCTATATTGAATGTTGAAACGACTTCCTTCTAAAAAGAACTGTTAAATGTACAAATAGGACAGTGTGTTGCGCAAACATATTCAAGAAATAAACTTGAAAAACATTGATTAAGCATTTCTTACTTATCATGAACGAAGAACACCATAAAAATATGTAGAAATTCATGGCGAAAAATAGAAAAGTTTGAAATGGATACTTGGGTACTGTTTGTTGTGAAGGTCAAACAGTGCCAAACATGCCTTTTTATTATTATTATTTTAGCATCGAGTGAACAGGTATTAGATTAATAATCAGACTCATATCCCCATTTTATATGCAAATAATAATAAAACAAATCGGCAACAAAACCAGTGATGAACTTCAATGATCCTAGTTGCTCTAATAGTGACATGTCATTTTATCGCCTGTCATGTAAATACCTTAAATATATTTGCCTTATTTAATTTTTTTTTTGTACTTCTGCTTTTTATCTCAAATAGATAACTATCTGCGGTTGTAACATGAATTTTAAGTCTCGGTGGAATGGTAATTTACAGATTGGTTCAACCTGTTTGTACTTTTAAACGATAGGTTTCGATGTGTCTGTGAATTGTTAATTGTCATAAACTATATGATTACAAGTTCCTCGTTTTGCGGCATATTAACGAATACTGCTTATCTTGAAAAGCAGAATTTCTAATACTTCTGATTAGGTGATTACATATATGTTAGTCACATTTTATGATGGTGTTTAACTTATATCACCAGATGCCGTCTTTGTAAATTCTCATTTTTAATCAATAAGTAGTCTAAAGTTTGTCGACGTTAAATGTTGTTATTTGTAGGAGGTGTTCGGTACTTTTCTTTAATAAGTAGAATTAATTATACAAAAACTGTTATATTGCTAAACCTTTGGTTCTTTCAGGTTTTACCAGCTCTCTGCCTTTGATTAAGAAATATATGTTTATACTTCGACTTTAAAGGAGATACATTCCTTGTCGAAATCGCACCTGTTGTTGTAAATATAGGCACCGTTAATAGTATTGCACATCAAGTACATGTGTCTAATCTGCCTCGTGATATAGCTTTCATCTATGTCTGGTGTTTCCAGAATCTACACGAGTCATACGAAATATTACATGTCTTAGCCTGAAAGGCATAATTTCAAATTAATGACATTCATTTTCCGATGAAAGTACGTGGTAGAATTATTCTACAACTGTGTTCTTTTTTTCTTTCTATTATTAAAATCTGTTATTACGATCATTATAACTCACGTGTGAAACGCATATCATTTTCAACAATGTATAAAACCAGTGCGACAACGTCACGACAACGTCACGACAACGACGAGACAACGAAGATGATAATGACGATTTTCTCATTATGGAAAGAAGGTATCGGGTTTGAATACACATTATAAACACCTACATGTAATTGTGTTTAGTAAAGCTAAATATATATATAAAGAAGGAATTCTAAAGAAAAATGACAAAAAATAATCAATACTGTATACGTACATTGCACTTTTTATTTAACTCCATTTATGTGATTTATTGTGAAGTCTGATACTACATTACCCAATATTTGTTCAGTTTATAGCTCTCCCTATTATACAATCGTGATATAAAACAGCAGATTAATGGCTATAAAAGAATACTGTTTCCATCAACCATTCTTAAATGGCAGAAAGGAAACCCATGCAAAGTTCAAATTGAATGAGTTTGTCTCTGGTACTGTAGTATATCGCAGCGATTTATAACAAAACAGATTTATAAAAAAGGCTTTATTTTTTTTCTGTCCTATAGCAAATATGATATGAACACAATTGCTACCATTATAACAAACAACACTCCTAAGACTAAGTACGACCAAAAGTGACGGGACAAGGCCCATTGTCTTTCATCTAAGACACGTATCACAATAAACAACTAAAAACACATATCAGTATATGATAGTATCAACAAAACATTATAAAACTTAAGGACTGTGCAACAATAGCACTATCATAAAAAAATATAATAGAATATTGTTAATGTAGTTATTGTAGTTATTTGGGTAAATTGTAAATAGGAAAATGGTCCCAAAATCAAATAAATTTAATGTTAAAAACACGAATGTTGTGTGTTGCCGTTCGTTTTATTTTGTTTTGGAAAGCCTGCATCAGAATTTGGTGTCTCATTTGTTATCCCAGGGCCCTTTTAAAGTCTACCGCACATGATTCGTTTTGTTCATTGTTGACATCCGTATAGTGGCATGCAGTAGTTCAGATCAAATTCTTTTTTTTTTTTGGCGAAAAGCTATTTCATTGTCACGCATACCACATCCCCTTACATTGTATTTTGCCAACCAATCTGCTATATATATATATGTCATCCGGGAACTGCCATCTGATAAGCTTTAGATTAGTATGAGTTAAGTTACATTAATTGCTGTATTTAATCCAATTTCTGGTTTAATATGTCAATTATTGCTTTTCCTTATTTATTAAAGTCTTATCAAATCACTCCGGAATTCACCACATGTTTCCTCCGTCATTCGGTTCTAAAAATCAATTGTTCCTCCAATACTCATCGCCAGTAGTTATAATTATTGGATAGCAAATCTTTCAAATTCTTGTTTTTGTTCTAATCAATTAAAGTAATGCAATTATTTCCATATTACATTGACCAAAGTTAAGGCCTTTCTTCCTGTAAGAAATTGTGAGGTCTTGTTTTGATTATTTACCATTTAGATGAGGATTCTCTTTACTTGATATAATAATGAATTTTGTGATTTACAAATCCAAAAATATTTGGAATGATTAATTCGTTATATTTGTGTAACGTCATATATATATATTATATATATATTGTTTGAATATGATATTTTTGCTGTACCGACGGACAAACCAATTATTCCGATATCAGTACATACATTCGTCATAACAATTGGCATGCGTTATGACAGGATTTTTTTTTCTCTTCGAATCCTCATTAAAAAAATGCTTTATGCGAATAGTCGAGAAACTAGAAGCGGGAAAAATCGTGACATTCTTTTCTCGCCGGTGGGTATTTAAATGTCTTAATGTGAATCATGTCTTTTATAACTTAGAATATCAACATTACTATGGAAACGTATTTTATAACTTGAATTCTTTTATTTTCAGCCTCATGACGAAATGAGAAGAGATGTTGTGCCTAAAAGCACAGTTCCATCTTCAATAATTTTATCGAATAGTCTTGAGATTATAAACAATACATCAAGTATTAATACGAACTTACATGATTCTGACATAACAGATCAGAGATATCTACTTGAAAAGGAATTTTACAAGACTTATGATCCTAACGTGGGATTTAATACAGCACTAGTGCTAGGAGTTATGTTGAGTGCTTTACTTCTATACGTTATTTATAGAACAAAAATTAGAAAACCGCTTCTTGCATTTGTTAAGCGTCAATTTTACGAGTTTCGTCACCGTGGTATGCCACGTGAGGAAGCATCATTGGTTGATATCGAGGTTCGTGACAATGTGGATAATAATGACAACGACGCTGGTGATACCGCCGAAGGTAATGACGAAGTGTTCTACGATGAAGTGGAAAAAACACATCATGATAAAACTTATCGTTTATTGCCAACATTTTCTATTTCTGACGACGATAAACAACTTCCAATCGTTGTTATGGATATGAAATCTGCTACGGCTGACTGGGTACAACAGCAACATAACTTTTTGGAACCAGGAACTTTTATACTAAAAGTCAAGTCCGATACAATATGTCCTCAGGGAAAAGAAATTAATCCGTCCAAAGTACACACGACGTCAAATATTCCTGGTGCTAGGTCTCAGCATTGTTTGTCACACGCAAGGACACACAGACAGTATATTCATAATTGTAAATATTCAAATGCATTAAACCAAAGTCTACCTACATTGAAAACTCAAGATTCAATTCGTTCGTCGGAAAGTGACGTAAAGCCTTCGAAAAAAACTCGACTGAAAAATACAAAGCACCAAAGTATGTCTTCAGAACCTAAATCGCCTATGCCTCATTCTCATATCAAACAGCCAGTGCATCTGACACCCATTATAAAAATTCAGAATTACGATAAATCACAACGAACTACAATTGACAAAAGGGAGGACCGAGATTCCGTAAGCAGCAGTTCCTCGGACGATCCTCAAATCCTTCGTATCACAGCTGATAACTGGAATAAAAATAAACAGCTTAAGATGTGCAGCTCACAAAGTGTAGATAGACGGGACGACACTTGTCCCTATTGTGAAACAACAAGTAAAATACCAGTACTAAAGCAATTTAGTTTGGATATTCCGAATGATAAACATAATATTCTTGTGCCAGTGATAGACTATACAGGGACGTCCAGATCTTGTCAAAATATCACGTCAATGGAGACAACTTTATGATATACGGTCAGGGTCTGTGAAACAATTGTGATATGTTTTGCAAGTGTAAGAAATATTTTTGTATCCATATCATTCTGTAATTATATAAGTTTCATCCATTCCAAGTTGTATTTGTAGATTGTAAGTTAACATATTCATTACAAAACATGATGAATAATTCAGTTAGTGGTTAACCATCATAAGATTATCTCGAGTTATACAATGACTGTAAGGCAAACACGGGATCGAAAAACAATTTACCTTGCATATTTCCATCATAGGTGGATTATGTATATGCTTTCAGTCTGGCTAACGGCAAATGTTTAACATCATGCTATTTGGGAAGGGATTTCCAATACAAAAGTAGATTAAATATGTGTATCTGAATTGCAAAAGAGGTAATCACGACATGGGTTATTCACAGCAGCAGATAGAATCGATTCAGTATAGTATGTTTGAAAAATCTTTGAAAACTTGATATGATAAAAATAAGAATGGAAATTATAAATGTGTTAAAGAGACCCGATGATCTACTTTGGGATATATATCCGATTTTTGTCCAGATTAAAAAAAAGTTTTATTTATATTGAAAAATAAGTAGATGAGGTAAATTACCAATAAGAGAAATAAATTTCCACCAGCGACCAAAATGACGTATAAGCAACTATAGGTCATCGGACCAACATCAAGTAGTAAGCTATTCGAGGACCTGACAGGACAAATGTAAAACAATGCAAACGATAAGTATGGGCAAAACAATAAACAAATTAAAATGGTATGAAGAATAAAAGACAACGACCTTATTACAGTATTCTATACTGGGGCAGTGGTGTGGTAGACAACATCAGAATAAACTCTAAAAATCAGTGGTAAAGAGCTAAACTCATAAGATACATAAAAGGCGCAAAAACAACAAACAAAAACACAAGACATAAAATACAGATCTGAGAATACTAGCAGTTACTGCAAGCTAGTTTATACCAAATAACAACTAAAACAAATCCTGTATCTAAGTCTAACAAACAAATTAATATACAGGAAATGGATGAAGTGCACGTACAGGCATAATAAAACTATCAGGGGGAAATATGAACTTGTACAGTGCCAACATATAGGTATCGGACTGAATTTAGGAGCTTAATGTTTAACGCTATGTACTTTTTCCTTTTGGTTTTTCTTTTTGTCTCACCTGTCGCTAAGGAACTTACGGATTCTCATATCCATGTATCTTAATCTGGTATCGTATAGTCTTATAGGTCACGTATCAGTATAGAACGTCTCTCGGGGCTGGTAAAAAAAACTTATGTGAAAATTCCAGTTCTGAACAAATACAATTTCCTAATTCAATCATTATACATTATTAAACGTGTTACTCATATTATACAATCTAGGGCGTGAAGTAATCTGTTCAAGATATAATGAAAAACTAGAAGAATATATTTTTCAGTAAGATATAGTTAAATATTGATATTTATTTATATGATTGTTTATTTATGTCGGGGAGGTCTCTAACACGTTCCCGAATTGGTCTAATGACACTATAATTATTCAAATCTTTAATATAAAAACAAGTGCAAATATCTGTTTATAATATTTACAAAAAAAAGGGGTCCGTCGAACAAGGAATTAAATTGGTGTGGCCTTACCTGATAATTGACCTACACTTTTCTATATGTTAAAGCCGATTGCACTGAGTGTGTAGGTAAAGGTAATATATTTGGTTAGCTTGCTTGCTAGCCGAACCGTGAATTCAATATTAGGTAAGGTATACTATCCTTCTTTTGAAGTAGCCTAGTCCTACTGACAGATAAATTGGTTATCTGTCGGACTAGTCCACCCTTAGAGGAGGGTAGTTACCTAACCTTATAATGACTTCACGGTTCAGCTAGCAAGCAAGCTGACCAAATATATTACCTTTGACTACAAACTCAATGCAATTGGCTGTAAAATATTGCCTTCCTAAACTTTATTAGACAATTTCATATTTAATCTCGCTATTGTGTTTTACAGTGACTACTTTTTTTTTCTTCTGATTCTTGGTTATGAGAGTGTTACATTTTGAGATTATGTGCCACAACCTACGTCTACTCATCTAAAACATATTAAAATAGAAAAAAAGACACTTTTACTCAAATAATCTTCTTTTTAATCATTTCGAGTATTATAACGCATTTAGAATAAAAATGAATAGACGAAAATTTCTACCCTAATATTGATAGTTTAACTTCTAACTATCTACTGTATGGTGAAGAAAAAATCCATATCGTAGAATGGAACAGACAACATGCAACTGATTTCAAAGAAATGAATTCATAAATACCAACAATAAAGATGTCGAATTCACTTCCAAGATTACTGCTAAGGGAGTAACATACGTGTTTTTCTGTTTAAACAAAGAAGATTATATGTGATACGTATAGATGCATACATGTTGACATGTTGACAATCTACACCAGGGTATCCATACTAGGATACTTCTAAGTAAAAGTCAAAATACAAATTGAAATTTGATATACCCTCCTCAAATTTGCTCAAAGCTCATGTCTTTCTCCTTGATTGTTCTGTAATATTTGCCACTGGGCGTAATGCAATAAATAGTCAATCTTTTTCTATGACGTTCGTGTACAGAGGAGTATCTCATATATATTTTTTTTCTAAAAAAATCTTATTGAAAACACAATCCTATTTTTGAGGACAGGTTACACGTGCCTGCCCTTCTCAAATTTCATATGAATTAAAATCCCGAACAATTTAAATAAAGAATCGTGCATAATCATATGAGGACCTTGCTTTAACCAAACTTCACTGAAACTATAAATTCAGGATCTTTTGAAATCATAGATGAAGCCAATAATGATTGGCCCGACTATTTACCTTAAAGGAAATTCAATACCCAAGCTCCTATAGAATATTAGAATAAAAAAAAATCTGAATCAAATGTATAGTTTATTTTTTTTATTAGAATGAGGTTTTTTTCATAAAACGAGGTTAGACAACATATTTTAAAACAACCCGTGCTTCATTCAAAACCTTTAAAACACGATGTTATATCTTCATCATTATATATTTGGCCGGACAAATAGCGAAAAACCGTAAAAATTCTATTTGTCCGGCTTGCCGGATGAATAGACATTTTTGACTATTTGTCCGGCTAGCCGGACGAATAGCCACTGCCTTTATACTATGACCACTGATAATTAAATCTCCGTACACTTAAAAACTAACAGGAAAACGTGTGTTGCCCTTCTTTAAGAGAGAAATCATGTATTTTGTAAATATATACTGTATATAAAACAGACCATGGAAATAAAGAACGAAGAAAAAGACAAATCATAGAATTCAAACTAACGCTTATATTAAAGAGGACGAATTTTGTACAGAAAATAAAGAAACTTTATGGTGGTGTGGTCTACAAAGATGCAAAATAAGCTATGTAGATGCAACTAAGGCTTCTACGAACAAAATTGTCTTCAACTGCAATAAACACCTCTGAAATACCCTATTTATTTGAAAAATATATTCAAAATTGTATAAAGCAATGATTTTTTTTAAAATTTTTATCATAAAAATTAAGCTGCATGAATGTTATTTTTGCCAAGACATCGATACAGAGTGTTGTTAAGAGCCTTTTTTCTAAATAAAAAAAAATGAGAATGGAAATCGGGAATATAGCAGGAATACAATACATGAATGGTGTCTGTTGCATCAATTCTGCCTGACAATCCTCACAGACATGAATCTTGTTTTGGTGGAAAAACTAATATAAACTAGTTCTTTCCCAAATTCTATGAATGTAACTTTTTCTGTAATAGGATGGATTCAGGACGGATCACAATGTCTGACGCATGTCTGTAAATAACATACCAGAAGATAAAAGAGAGATCTCGTTCTGTTTTATATTCAGACTTTAAGAACTATGGATAGATTCCTTTGTATGTAATTTTCTAAAATCAGATATTTATCTTACCAAAAGAAAAGAAAATGATGAAATTGGTTATTAGAGCGCAAATGTATATCATGGTTGATTTATGGCTTATTTTATCAATATAATGATAGTAATTATTTTTGCTAGAAAAATGGTAAAAAAAATAATACTATAGTACCAAGAATCAAACTGATCCACAGCTTGTGGTTATCTGTAGTTTTTTTTTATTTTGTTGCGAAATTCTCGAATTACTGTGTGATACAAAAGGTGTAAGATTTTTCAAAAGTGTGTAGGGATATAGAAAGCCATTTAGCCAACTAAACTTTATTGTAAGATTTTGCAAAGTTAAATCAGTAAAAACAATAGTTCCGATTTAGTACTTTTCTACCAATAAATTAAGACTTTTCTTAGCATAATCCAAATTGGAAATGAAACTAATTGCAATGCAAGCAGTTTATTAAGAACTTCTATGATTCTGTCTGTATTTCTTGAAATGTTCTACGTCAGCTTAACAGGTAGACTCACAAGAACGTTCTCAGTTGTTGTATCCTACTCGATAGAATTTTAAGAACTGTCTACCTGGCTGGCAAACGTTACAGTGCTTTGAATATTTCAAGAAAATCTGTCAATCTTTGAACGGATAAAGGTCAAGATGAAAACTTCACTAACAACAGTTTATACAACGACACAGAAAAAGAGGTAGTGTATGTATCCTAGGACCAAAGGGGTTAACTATTTATGTAACCATGTCCTTAGAAAAACTTGTAAATGTGACAGGCAGAATCCAATAGTAGAAAAGTATACAAGACAAAAGCATAGCACCAATTATCCACTATTTTGTAATAAAATTTGAGAGTACAAAATGTATAATTCTGACTTGAGTAAAAGCAAACAAAAACAGTCGTCGATATTCGGTAGTTGTCATGCATACATAAGACTTAATGATTAACGATATTTAGAGAATTGGATTAATGGCTAATCTTGTATTGCCTCTTATAGATTTATTTCCAGCTTGTATATATACTCGGGACGATTTAAGATTTAATTGTCACCTATCCTTTGTGAAATATTACGTGTTGCTCTGTGGATAATATCATTTGTGATTGTTGTCGTTAGTTTGCTGTCGCATTAAAATGTATGTATACACCACAACTCCTTTTATTGGTGTTTTATCTTGAACGGCGTTTTCAAATTTTTCTCTGTTGATCAAATTTTTTGTAAAACCTTAACCCATGCCTTTGGAACAGAAATAGCATATATAAAAACTTAGACGTAGAACAGGATCAAATTTTGAATATAGGTATCATTAAACAAGAATAAACAATCACGCTTCCAACATCTTCATACATATTTTGTTTTCTATCTTATGTAAAAGTTTACTCTTTCTACATGTTAAGATTAGTTTAAGCTAGAATATATATTCAAATCATTCAAAAGTATTTTTGTTCAGTCTTTAGTTTTCTATGTTGTGTGTTGCAGACTGTTGTTGGTCTTTTCTTCATATTATGCATATCACTTTGGTATACGTCGGCCTTTCTTGCGCTGATGTCAAATTCAAATCAAAGGTTTCAAGTAATTCGTTTGCAATGATATCTATGCGTCTACTCGATTAACTATTAGTGCAGAAAAGTAGCTATCCAAATGAGAAATGTTAAACCGAACCATAAACAAAGCGTCACATACACGAGAAATGTAGGATCAAACTAAAACAAATGAAATTAATATGTAAACCCGAACTATAACAAAGCGTCGAGGAATGTAGGATCGAACTATAACAGAGAGTCACCTTCACACTCATAAAAACCACAGACAGGTTACACATAGCGATATAGTCTGTATGTTTCATGCATTGTGGTTTTATGGAACATTAACATTATCACTCAACATAGACGTCTGTAGCATGTTACAAAGAACAGATGGAACAAGCTGACTTATTTCTCACCAGGTTATGTGAGTCACAAAGAAAGAAAATGTATATTACATAACCTTAATTAACCTTATCTGATGTTTATCTGTTAAAGATAGGTGCCGTACAGATGCAGTATATGATATGGTGCACCGGCAATAGGATCACAAATTACCTAACACTATCAACGGATCACCTGTAAAACTTACTAAGATGAAACGCATGATTTGTATGTGTGTGTTGTTTTGTGATTGTTTTCTTATTGTTTTAACGTATTCGTGAATGGGAGTGATCGATTATCAACTATGATATATTACAGATATCTCTCCAAATAACTGTTCGTGTGTGTGTTTTCAATTTAAGAATTGAATGCTTCTTTTTGTAAATTTATTGGGGTGTAAAAGCGTTGACCGAAGTACATTTTGTATGAAGCGCGGAAGCGCTTTATTCTAAAAATGTGCGCACGGTCAACGCTTTTACAACCCTATAACGTTACAAAAAGAAGCATTCAATACTTATAATTTTATAATTACATTTTTTAGTTATGATCATGAAAACATATATTTTTTTTTTAATTCACCTGTGCACTTTATTGTTGGACCACGTGTTATCATGAATGAAAAGTTGTATTGAGCAATGCAACTGCTTACGGAATAACACGTGATGCGCAGTTAGCCAGCGTTTTAACTTATTATTCCATTTAAAATCTATGATCTTTTATTTATGATATATGAGATATAATAAAAAAGAGATAATTTAAATACGTATACGACAATGTGACAAAATAAACCTACATGTGACGATTACATTCTAAAATAATTCAATAATATCGAAATGAGCTAAAATAAGACAAAACATTCAATCATGAATGATTTAAATATGGACGCCTGTTGAGATGACATAACGTCGGACCTTACTCGAAACTCTACAGCTTCACGGCACAAAAATTTAGACAATGTTTATGATGTTTTCCCCTTCCCTTTATTCACACTGTCGAATAATCGGTATGCTTTTTTTCCATTCAACTTCCATTTATATAACCAATGTTGAAAAGTTATCTTTACATGGAAACTGATTTTGTTCTTTTGATTTTACCATATCGTGCAAAATTGTATCTATACTATATATAACAAGTCACGAAAACAATAAACTGTATGCGACTACATGTATCTTGAAAAAAAACTTATTAATTTGCTATTGATCACGAGTTACATTTAATTTCTGCGTGTCTACTTTTCTATTACTTTATCAGATTACTTCTCAACTGCTCAAACAAAGATGAAAAAAAGAACAAATGAATGAATTCATAAAATAAAGGCGCTTTAAAATCTTAACATGTCATACAATTTGACTCAATTTGTTAACATCATAATAATTTTTGTATAATATTTGTAACTAAGACAGAACGTGTTTATTACGTTTACTGAATCTTAAACATTTCAAATATCCTTGTGGTTTTTTTCCCAACTATTAGCCAAAGCCTCCAAAACCTCCGTGCATTCTCACTGGCAGGCAGAACAAAGAAAACATTACTTTGATCTCATATGCTGCTTCTTTTACGAGACATTTCGTCATTGATGTATGTTTCTCAAAGATGACCACGAATCCTTTAATCGCCATTTGCATCTTTGACTTTAATTTGTCTTGGGCTGCATGATGGGCGTTACTAATAGAACTGGAACTGCTGTGTCTTATAAAGCACCAACCGAGTTCACCAAGTTTTTTGCAGTTAGTTTCGTGCTTGATTTTGCTTTTGCTTTCGATTTCTGGGAATTTTGTCATACAAATGAATTTAATTTTTCAATATACTTGTTCATTTCACATTTGTTCATCTTTTAGGACTATAAATTTTCAGGTATTAATTGTTTCTTTCATTTTGAATGTCTTATAAATTATAATAAAAAAGCTAATAATCCTTCCATTACAGCATCAATGATTATATCTCCTCCTATCGCAAGATGTACATGTGGAGCTACTAAACCTTACAGAGCACATGTGTTCTCCCCCGGTTTGTTGTGTGACGCTACAAGAAGGTTTACTTTTTTATAACTATTATTTTGGCCAGTTTTTTTGTTTTTCTTTGAATAACGGTGTTTTAGTGACTTGTTTTCGTATAGTTTGTTTTTCTTTGAATAGCGGTGTTTTATTGACTTGTATTCGTATAATACGTCGTCGTTATTTTCTTGCGTGCTGTCGTTTTATCACAGCACGGTATACAGATATTGCTCACATGGACGTAAAGTAGGGAAAGTAAGGAAAGAAAGTCAATCTTTAATCATTTATGTTTATTTTAACTAACTTTATTCATCGATCCATGGGTAATTTTTCGTCGTCTAGCGCTTAGCGATCAATGTAAGATTTTTACTTCAACTTCAAATATGGCTATAAATAAAAACCAACTGAGGTGTAGGGTATACGTCCATGAGACAGCAACGAATCAATACAAAATAAATTACATCTTAACGTCACCATATGGGTTTGATCAATCGATGAGTGTCAGAAACAATATTTCCAGCTCCAAGTTGCACAGAATACTAACACGTTGTGAAAGTACACCACTAATTCATGGTCCCATTGCTTTCTATGTCAAATACCTCTATTTCAAGCAGGCACACCTCTTTTGTTTTAAGTTCAAATAAAGTGAAAATCATTGCATGTCAAAGCAACAGTTTATGCTGACTTGTACTGAAAA
Source organism: Mytilus edulis (assembly GCF_963676685.1). NCBI lineage: Eukaryota > Metazoa > Mollusca > Bivalvia > Mytilida > Mytilidae > Mytilus > Mytilus edulis. The sequence goes on along the minus strand of NC_092351.1, from coordinate 11,335,280 downwards.
AAATCAACATACCTTTAATGGCATATAAGAACAAACTGGTTCCCGGAAGTTTGCATGTACCAAAACAGGTGCTTCAGATACAGACAAAATGTACCCTCTTTTTTAAATTTGGTGCAGTTCAAAATATTCAAAATTAAAGGTCAAAAAGTGTTCTAGAATGATCACCAGTCCTTCACCTTTCATTTGAAACCAAAAATACCTAAATATTCTACATATTTTGAAAGTTACACTCATGCGTAGGAACTATTCTGTGTTAAATATGTACTACTTTCTGGTATGTGCTTTCTGGCCAGGCCTTAAAGTAATTAGTTGTGTTACACCTTGTAAAATAAACTTACCAGAAATTATCCTTCTATAAACACCAAATAAGTGTAAAATTACATATACAGGCCCTGCTAGGATGTTGCTACATACAAATGAAAAGTTCACAGGAATGTGGTTTGATTATGACAACCTCGTGTAACTCTTTTTTTAAAAAATACATAGTTACAATGTAACAGTATGGTTTCTTACTATAACATTTGATAACATGACAAACTTAAGTACAGTCCTTGCTTGTTGATAAAATTCTTTATTTTGAAAAGCAAAACGTTTAATTATTATTTAGCAATTAATTTAAACGATTGTTAAAATCATACAGTCGGCTCTCGTTATCTCAAAATTGGACTAATTCACATAAATATAATAACTGAGAATTTGAGATGTCAAGAGTAAATATGGTGCAACTCTGAATTTTACCTTGAGATACAAGGATTTTCTATGTTAAATTAGTTTAAATTAACGAGAACACTTGAACACGTGAAACTGTTTATACATGTAATATTATACAATTACTGTCTTTTGATGAGGTAAATGTGTAGTTTTATTGACTTTTGAAAAACTGATATTCACTGAGGCCAACGGCCGAAGTGAATATCAGTTTTTCAAAAGTCAATTAAACCACATATTTACCGAAACAAAAGACAGTAATTGTTTTATTCCATATTCCGAGAGAAATGTATGTAATGGCAATTATTAACCAAAACCAATTGTACATCAATCGTTTTTTTTACCAAAATAGAGCAGGTAAAAGCACGCGACGTTATGCGCGGTGAATATCCTTTTTCCGCAGGTGAATATGCTTATTTTTTCAAAATCCCATTCATATAGAAAAACCTACTAAAGTTTTATCAATATGGAATAAACAATGTTATCTGATTGATTACTAATATATACTTTCTTTTTATACAGTTCACAACTTTTCATTCATTTCTGTAGCTTTGTTATCGTATGCATGAACCATGTTGATATCTGAAAAATCACCATTACTATCGCTTTTAATGTTCTTTCTCTTGTTGTATCGACAAGTCCAGAGGAAACACGAACCGCCAAGCAAAACGAACAAGACAGCTGCTGCAATTCCACCTATTTTCGCATTCTCTGTATATTTCGCCAAGAGATCGCCATAGTAAGGTCCGTCGACATTTAGTCCTTTACGTATCACGTTTATGGAGTTATCGTTCATCAAGATGACACAATAATAGACACCGAAGTCTTCATCATTGATACGTTTGATAGTTACGTTAAAACCCGAAGCATCCATTTCCCAACATTTTTCCCGCCTACATATTGAAGCGTTGTTGTCATTGTCGTAAGTTTTTCCTGAAGGGAAAATCCACTGTCTTTTATGAATGTTAGACGGATCGATTTTTGTAGCATTTACAGCATTGTCCTGGCATTCTAAAGTGACTTGTTTAAAGTAGGGTTCTTTGATATCATTGGCATTTATACAAATTATTATACAGACTGCAAGTACACTTTGGTAGGAACTGAATGACATCGTTGTGCTGAAATAATAAAAAAAGAAAGTGAATGATATTGGCATCAAATCAAACGACATAAAGATAACAAAATAGTATAAAAACACGCATGTTATTCTCCGACTTTTCAAGCCATCAATACAACTAGGATTATATTTCCAAATCTTGAATGAATTTAAACTGATTGTTTTATACTCAAATAACTTTGCTTTTTCTAAAGTAAAGTATTTGTTTAATGTTGTATATTTGTATGTTCTTCTTGCTCAGTATTTTGGGAATTCTGTGTCAATTGAAGATTTTTTTTTAATTCAAAACTTTTCACGATTTTTGACGATTCAGATGTTAACATAATGTATAGACATGTGGCTATTGTAGACGACTATAACAGATAACTAGATATCGTCTACATGTCTTTTGCCTTTTTTTGTATGGTTTGGTTGGTACCAAATCAACATATTCCACGCGTGTTTTTTTTTTTTATTCATATACATGTATATGATATTAGTAATCTGTCAAAAGGATAAAGACAAAAACATTGTTCTGTTGCACCACTGTCCTAGGATTAGGGGAAGGGTGGGCGCCCACTAACATGTTTAACCCTGTCATTTTATGTATGTGCCTGTCTCAAGACTTGAAGTCATCAGCCTGTAATTCAGTGGTTGTCGTTTGGTTATTTATTTGCTTTTCGTTGATTATTTTGTACAAAAATTAGGCCGTAAGTTTTCTCATTTGAATTGTTTACATTCGTCATGGAGGGGCCTTTAATAGCTGACTTTGTGGCATGACTTCGCTCATTGTTAAAGGTCGTACTATGACCTATAGATGTTAATGGTCTCTTGTGAATATTTGTCTCATTGGTAATCGTACCAAATGTTGTTTTTTTTTTATATCACCAAACAAGCAGAAATACGTTTGAGTTTTTTTTCTCTAATGGCATAGTGTGTTCATACTGCAGATTAATAATCCCTAACATATTTGTTTTAACCATTCTCAGCACAACTTTGTTTTCTTCAAATATTCAAACAATGGTAAAACTAAGCCGCCACCCCCGCCCGTTTTCCCACCTAGAACCTCTTTACCCCGGGAGTTACAGCTTTAATTTAAAAGTATGTATGTACATGTACATAATCACGTCCAAATGCGTAGCTTCATTCTTAATTCTTAAGTTTCATTTTCACTTGGTCTTGTTATCCTACGAAGAAAAATCTAGGGCTGTGTCGAGCTATGACAAAAGGGAAATAACTATAAATCAGAAAGTTGTATAAAATGTTAGAATATTTGGTCTGACGCATCGAAACTTTTAGGCTACTCGGTAGCCAATTCGGTTATTTATCCCCAATATACTCGTTCATAAACATTTAAACAAAAATCCGTATGTATTCTGTTGGTAGTATCAGTGTGTACTTAGATAAATTTCCAAATATACATATGTGTGCTGAGAAAGTTGTCTGAACATTTCGCTTACATTGGGACCCCCGACCATTATTTATCTACTGGTCAGCGATATATGTTCTGTTATGAATACAGGTACACTTGATAAATTTTAGTAACTTTCAACATCATATACCATGTAAAACTCACCTGAGAAAGAATAAAAATCCACAAAAAAGATTGTAAACACTTATGTCATTATCTTTATATGTACATGTACCTGTTGCCGAACTACAAAATATCAGTTGAGAATATTTAGTAAAGGTAAGGGACTATTTACAAAGTACTTTGTCAAGTTTAATTTAGTGTATGCAGAGTCATATCTCATTATAACTGATAATATGGATAATGCGTACTAGATAACATAGTATGGCAAGTATATACCATGATCAAACATTTACCTTTATTTATCTAACTTATCCATGCATATATTATAACTATTCGAAAGTAAATTATGTACATGAATACAGTACACTATCCTAAATCAAGTGACAAAAATACACAAATCATTATGAAATAAAGAGGAATATGTAGTTTGTCTAAAGTCTTTAAGATTGTTCTCTTGGTTTGAAATACGCTTGATCTGAAGTCCGAAGTATAAACATCAATATAATAAATGACACAATCGAAACACGGTGTTCAAATTCTTTTGTACCAGTTGCTGAACATCCGGTGATTTTTCAATGCTTCCAATTCATCTTTAATTCGTATAACATCAATTATGGTTTTATTTAGGAGTCTTAGATTGATTCGAACCCGGCTTTAAGCTTTAAATGCAATAAACTTACCAATTCTTCACTTTTGGGGAGCCCTTTATAGCTTGCTGTTTTGTGTGAGCCTATGCTCCGTGTTGAAGACCGTAACTTGATCTATTATGGTTTATTTTTATTAATTTATTAATTGTGACTTATACGGAAAGTTGTTGCATTGGCACTCATGCCACATCTTCCTATATTAATTAACCCGTACCATGCCAACAACTGGTTTTAGAATAAATGGTTTTTTCCCCAATGCAAAACCCCTATAAGTGAAACAATGTTAGAGCCAAAATTGTACACAAATGACTTTACCCCCTACCTGGACACGTTATACCGACTCCGAGCCGAAAGATATTTTTATTTACTTCCTAATGCCACATACTCAGCAGAGAACCACGAATACAGACTTCAAGACTTTGATTTGTCCCGGTAGGTGTTCGAACCCATGACCTTCCACACTCGGAGAATGAGCAGAAAATTCTTCATGATCCAAAATAAAAACCAACGAGGTAACGATACGTCATCAATAAGATGGAATTGAGACGATTTTTCACTTACACAGTTTGGCCATAACTGTGATTCATAACTTTACATGTAAAGTCTGTTTTAAAATATATACGATTGGTGTAAATAGGCACACCTACAGCCTGTCGGTAAACATTAGTACATAAAACACATATATAGAATATTTACAGCTTTGTTGCTTACCTACGCTACACAAAAAAAACTTTATTTCGGCCTCTAGTGAGTGTTCTACGACTAATATTTCAATAATTTTAACGGGTTCCTAAACTACTATAAAAGAACTTACCATTAACTTTAAGTATAAAACATAGGAACACAGTGGAATTGGCTATCTTTTAAGTGTAATAAATTCTCATTTATATGTTCATAATTATAAATTAACTGTTAACAAAACTTTGAATTTTTGAAAAACTCAAGCTTTTCTACCCTAGGCATAGATTATCTTAGCTGTATTTGTCAAATATTTTAGGAATTTGGGGTCCTTAATGCTCTTCAACTTCGTACTTTATTTGGCCTTTCTAACATTTTTTGATTCGAGCGTCACTGGTGAGTCTTTTGTAGACGAAACGCGCGTCTGGCGTTAATATAAAATTCCAATCCTCTTATTTTTTTCATAAGTTATTTTTAGGTGTTCTTGTTTTTATCAAATGGTCGTTTAGTAAATCCGAAAAGCAAATGTATTAGCTGCAACTCATTCACAGCCTTCTTCTCTATTGAAAAAAAAAGAAACATGTTGGGTAAACTAACTCTCGGTGTGCTGCGATAATTATTGAAGCTGTTCATGTTCTTGATAATATAATATGAATGTCAATTTCGGCAGTAAAGTTTATCGTCAGAAAGTGTGGATTCATATGGGCACCAAATGCGCCCCTGAAATAGCAGACTTGTTAACACTTATAGTTATCTTGAGGATATTTTTAGTTAAATAATCAAGATTTTTTCTAATTATACTTCCAAAATTTATTCAAAGGAACTTAATTTTCAAATAAAAAAATAAACAATGAAACTGTCCTTTCCTCGAATTAGATATTTTAGATTAACTCGGGGAAACTCTACAATAGAATTAAAACAAAATGGTCTGTGTACCTTCCCTTATTGTTAATGTTCCTTTTTTTTAACGGTGGTGTTGCTTTGGCACCACCTTGCGGTGTTTATGTATCACAACTAGTTCGATATGCCCGTGTCTTTTACGTAATTTTGGATTTCAATGAATGCATTACGGGTAAATTAAAGGGACGTCATTAACTTAATTTTTTATGGGAAAGCACATCCTAGTGTTAACGAAGGTGTTGTTTACCGAGCCCGAAAATTTATCGACCCTTCAAATTAACATTTTCAAGAAGGTTACCAATCGGATGTTAGATGTGTACTGACTGAAAGTTAGGCTTTAGAGACATGATCATGTTGTTATCTGCTTTGTTCTAGCTGTCAATAACTACTAGTTCTCTCAAATCTGTACTTAGTGTCCTGTTGTTATGGAGGTGTATAGGTACCCTGTCAAGTCCACTCTTTGTTTTTGTTAGATGTATTTCTGCTTTCAATTTGTATCGATCTGATGAGTTAAGTCGATTGCAACAGATCTTTATCGTTTGTTCTTATGCAGTGCTGTTACACCACTGTCCAATGTTTAGGGGAGGGTTGAGTACTTACAAATATGTTTAGCCACTCCAAATTCTGTACACACGAATTGAATTCACATTATGGTATACCCATGCTGTTTTTTTTACACATATTATAATGTTCGATTGTGTTGCTCAAGTCTTCTAAATGCATATTTAGTGAAAAAATAAGACACTTTATATTTCAATTTTATTAACATGTCAATGTTTTCTTCATGTAAAAAAATATAAAAATAAAATAAGTAAACAAAATGATCATGTCTTCATAACACATCTTGATTAAGATGACATAACAATAACACAAACACTTCATTTAATACATATACAACAAACTAATGCATTGATAAATAATATGGCAGTTCACAAATAGAAAAGCAATTTTACAGATCAAGCCATGTATCTGAAATATTTTGAAAAGTTATATGAACAAACATTATTTAAATATGAATATTTGATAAATCGCACATAAAAGTTGCATTTCAAAGTGGTCGAATTATGTTAAATAAAGGCAACAGTAGCATACCGCTGTTGTAAACAAAGTATTAAGAATGTAATGATACCAGCCTAAGTAATACATCATCAACTGTACATTGAAATCTTCATAGTTAGTTTTTTTTAAATATTCATTGTTGTTGAATTCTTTAAAAAATGGATGAGTAACTTTGTTTGTAAGGAAAGATTTAAGAAAGTAAAAAAAAAAAAGATATTTGTGTTCATGGAAATGAAACTGTATGTGTGCCACAACAACAGCAAATCACCTATCAAATACCTGATTTCCTCACACATCTTAATAGGTAAAAACAGCTGTCATCTTATGAGACGAAATTTCAATTTGCAAAACTTAATGATAACAAGAAATTACTATAGTTTTCGTTGGCCTTTTGGTTTTCTTCCCAAATATTTAATAGTTTTCTTCCATTTGTATAGTTTTAGTAAGATATTTGCGAATAAACAGATGTATGCTACGTTATTGAAATCTTGATTATGTGTAAAATTATACATACAGTATATCCTCTTCTACTTGTATACCCTATGGTAAAGAGTATATTTAATCCACTAACAGTCTATACTCATCTTACATTTTTTTAAACAAATTAGATACACAGTATCATTATTAAAGAGGAACACTTATCCTTCCACTTAGTACAAAGTTAATACACCAAGTTCAGGAAATACAACTTAGAAAGATACTTAGATGTACATGTATATTAATTGCTTTATATGTTTGACAGTCACAAACGTTCTAGTATTAAAAAGAAATATCACAGTTAAAATTTTATCACAAATGTTTGGAGTGGGGACTGTAGCAGTATAAAATACAGATACTAAAATTATAGCTTAAAAACATATCAAATAATTATAATTTTTCTCTAAAAAAAAAATGAAGTTTCGGAAAGGATATACAACTATTAGAAAACAGACGAAGATACATATTTATTTGCTTACTTAGCAACAGTTGTTCATGGTTAAACATCATCATTATAATTCTTTGGATATAAAAAAAAATAATTAAATGTTTATTATGTTGTTCTACAGTGTAAAGCTATGTAGGAAAGTAAAAGTTGCAAATACCCGGAACTCTAAAGAGGTACATCTATAGAATGATTTCATCTTTGCATGTTCGTATTGTAGATCACTTTCTTTTGCGTAAACTTTAACTTTCTTATTCAACAGACCACGTTTGATAAATTTCTACATAATGAACAACTAAGAAGTTAAGTAAAGGAAACACATTATTACCAAGTAGGTAATTACATAAATGAATAAAATTGAGAAAGGAAATGGTGTCAAAGAGACACCAATACATGTATACATAAATATCATTTACTATCGAAACTGCAAGAAATATTAATTTTAAAATATTATCTTGCTCGTATTTTTGAGATTCTGTTATAAATATAAACGTTTGCAAGTGTATGTGTATGTATAAAAAAAATCTATTGTTTTTAACATTATAAATAATGTGCAGTCTAATTATGGACAAATAAATAGAAATGAAATGCAAGTACACTGTATAATGTTTCTTAATATTGAATGGTTGAAAGGTGATATATATGATATAGCTATAAGCATATGTAATTAATATAATGAAATGTTACAGGAATCACAGATTTGATTTGGAGCAATAAAACTGAAAATTAAGATCTCAACAAGACCGCAATTGATTTTTATGTTTCAAAAAATAGTTATGAAATTAATTAATATTATAACAAAAATATTTATTTCATAAGCAACACAATAAAACAAAACATTTCCAGACATATTAGTTCTTTGTTTAGCAAAAGTTCAATAATTAAAACGGTAATTGATATAAGTTCCTGGAATTACTACCTTTATACACTCCGGGATAGAAGTTGGGAGCATTCAAACAGTAAGAAACAGAAACAGAAAAGAAAAGCTTCATCGATATTAGCTTAACAAGAAGCTTAAATTGAGTACAGAAATATTAATTGAATATTGAAATCGTAGTTTAAATAACAAAAGTACTGGTTACTGGATTGATTGCCCAGCTATGTTTATGTAAATACAGTTTTCACTTTTGTAAATTCATATTATGTCCATTTATAATCTTTGTGCCATTTCAGTCACTGTAATTTTTTTTTTTATCAATTCAGATCACATGATGAGCGAGGTAACTTTATATTGACATACAAAATGAAATATTGCAGTTCAGGTTTTTTTCTGAGATCCATCATCTAATTGAACGAGAAAGGAGTATTTACTTGAATAAACATCAAGATGGTGTACTTGGTAGTGAGTTAATATGAACATCATTACAATCACCTTTCTGGATAATATAATAAATATTTTTATCATCAGAGGTTCTTCGCACATTCTGTGGATGATTTTCAGTCAGCAAGCCTACAATAAAAACAGATATCCCTAAATAATGTTCTGGCTTGAGAACACATCTGGCAAATAGAAAAATTGTTGCAAACAACTCATTTTAATAAACTGAATCACTATCTGCATACTAATAATTAATAATTTATCATTTAAAGTTTCAAGTATAGTTTTTATAGTTGAGCAGTCTAACTAAAATAAATTAAAATGAGCAACAAATATAAGCATGGTATTACAATAAATAATGCAAAACAATGTATGATGTCTTCTGCAGAAATGAAAATTGTAATAATCATGATAATGGTGCATGATAGCACATTTTCACCTTGTTCTGCATTACAGCATATTTGTTACATATTTGTCACTTACCGTCACATTCAAGGTGTGGGTCCTCACTCTGCTCGAAGTCTGTTTTTTCTGAAACTGTATTAAAATACAATTGTAATAACAATAATTTACTTTCCTTAATATTAGACTATATGTTAAGTTTTGAAATGTTAAGATAAAAGATACAAGGCTTAGTTATTAAAGTATATCAAAATATATTTTTTGGTAGTACATGTAGTATATTCACATCATGTATAATTTATAAGGGGACTCTTGCTATCTCACTTGCGTATTGTTGTAATTGTACATTATCTAACGTTTTAAGATAGATGCAAGCAAAATCATCGTTAGACTATTATTCTATATTTCTTAAGTAGACATTCAACCCGTGTCCCTTATACAACAGTTATAATTTGCGATATGTCGACTGAATTCAAAAGCTTACGTAAAACATTACCAGCAGAGTTTGAGGATCCACTACCCATTTGTCCGGGTGAATTATTATTCTTGTTCATGGATGACCTAGAGGTGAGCGTGGCAGCAGAGGTTGAGGCTGTTACGTTATAATAGGCTTTACTACAACATGATGAATGTTTGATGACATAGTACACCAAGAAGATAACACCAAATGCAGAGAAAGTTGAAATCATCAATATGACAACTAGTATGGTTTGAGATTTCTTAGCATGTCCATTATCTTCTTTTGCCGGCAGATTTCTTGTTCCTGGAGTTGAACTGAGTTTTGGGGTGACTATCGTTGTTTCAATTTTCACTAGAATATAAAATAGCATGTATTTAATGCAAGCAATGGCCATAAAAAGTCAGAAATATGTTAGGCATTCCATATGACAAAAGGTGTTCTTTAAAATTTCGTGTTTTGCTTTTTAATAATGATTGTCATCCCCAAATGAAATTCACCTGAGACCACCTCCAGTTTTTGGTGGGGTTCGTGTGACTTATTTTTTTTTTAGATTTCCATGTTTTGTCTTCTGTACCATTATTTGTTTGTGCGTCTTTTTATTTTTAGCCATAGCGTTGTCAGTTTGTTTCAAACTATGAGTTTTACTGTCCCTCTGGTATCTTTCGTCCCTCTTTTGTAAGTAAATTTTAGAATTTAGTGTGTCGTTCATTTTGCTTAACTAGTTTATATTATTGTTTAGGGCCCAGGTGAAGCTCGTCTCCAGATGCGGAATTTTCATCATTCATTGAACAACTATTGTGGCCTTTCAGCTATTTCTGCTTATTAGTCAGGTTATTATCCATTTGACACATTACCCGTTTCCATTCTCTATTCTTTCTCATGATTGCCTTAGAAATCTACCTACTTGTAATTGCTAAATACATAAAAGTTGAATTTGATGCATTGAATCTTAATATCATTACATAAACAAAATTTGACTTAAATTTTATTTTTATCAATAAATCTCTTACCACATGCAGCATGTTCCATCCATGATTTTGTGTACCTGAAGTGAGAAAAATACATATACATTACCATACTATTGAAAAATTATTAGTATTAAATGGTTTCAAGAAAAAAACGGTAAAAACCGATAAAGATATCAAATCATACTTTTACATGCTAAATAGAAAAGTAAAGACAAAATGAGAGGTTAAACCAGCAATGAATGCAGTTGAAAGCATAAGGGCTTAAACTATGAATAAGAATATACTGATTCAATTCATAATCTGAAGTTAAATGAAAAACAGAGGATTTAAGTTAATTTAAGTAAATTTTACGGACGCCATCACGAGTTGGTTGACCGTTATGGAATAACCGTTTCACAAATGATATCGGATATGTTCCTTACGTCGTAACTACAATCCCCTTTCATGAATATGACCTACCGAATTAGACTATTTACCGGATTTGTAATCACTTAAGCAACACGACGGGTGCCACATGTGGAGCAGGATCTGCTTACCCTTCCGGAGCACCTGAGATCACCCCTAGTTTTTGGTGGGGTTCGTGTTGTTTATTCTTTAGTTTTCTATGTTGTGTCGTGTGTACTATTGTTTTTCTGTTTGTCTTTTTTATTTTTAGCCATGGCGTTGTCAGTTTGTTTTAGATTTATGAGTTTGACTGTCCCTTTGGTATCTTTCGTCCCTCTTTTAAGAAAACAACCTTACCCTATCAGACAGTCACCACATTCTGAATCTGTGGTCTGTGTACAATTAGTTTTGAACTGTTTATTTTGTCCGTGACAGTCAAGACACTCTGTACACTGGTGATGTGTCAAGGCATTACCAAAGTATCCAGGATCACATATACATGGATAACAATCAAATGCTCCATGAAGTTCATCGGTTGGTATTTCCTGTAATAATATTATTTTGTTATCACGAATTTAGTACACGTTTGCATTAAAGTCAGTTCAAAGTTAAACAACTTGCATATGTTGTAATTAAATGGTAATTCGTTAATTGTTTGTGTATACATTTCTGCAAAATATGTACTCATAATTAATTTCTCCGTCTATTTTAAAGGTATTAGAAATATATTACATTTAACTCATGTATAAATGATCAATTTTGTTGCTACTAACCTTGCTTTTATTTATATGGCCATGTGTATTACAGATGGGACACTCACTACATCTGCCAGCATATCCGTTATTGAACTTCACACCCAGCTTGCAGTAACAAGGATAACAATCTAATGCACCGAATTCTGGACTGATTCTGATATTCTAAAAGTGTTAAAGAAAGCTTGAATAGAGGTCGATTAAAATTCGTATAACTTATTGTGTTAAATATTGATGTAGATTTTTACTCAATTTAGAGAAACTTTATTATGATTGATAATTTGTATGATTGAAAAGGTAGGAATATTATTTTTAACCTTATATACATAGTACTATGTATTGTTGTATTTTATATCTGTGTAAGCTATAAAATGAAAAAGGCACCGTAAGATTTGTTTTTAATACAGGTAAATCTTAGGCCGTGTTCACACCAAACGCCGTGTACAGTAAACATGTTTACATTTGGTTTAATGTAATTTACACTAGTTTCACATTAAATTTGTTCACATCTATACACCTTGTTTAGCTACCTGTACATAAGATTTGTTCACACTTGTAAACTATATGTCATTTAAATGTTCATTACGTAGAACCGAATTCAAATTTTCAAACAACCTTTCTAGCAGTTAAGGAACGACTATTTGACTTTAAAAAAAAGGGGGGGACAATTTGATTAAAAAAAAAATCGGGTCATACAGATGATGAGAATAAACAAATATTCTGAATCCAAAGTTTCCCCATACATTATAGTGTTGAACTTTTAATTGGTACTTTTATAAAAAAAAACCTAAATATAAACTTTCGTACGAGAAACAAATTCTGACTCAGACCAACCCCCCCCCCCCTCCCTTTTTTTTTAAAAAGTAAAGTGGTTGCTCCTTTAAGAAAGTCATTTTGAATGGTTTGCAGTAGTTTAAAGATGTCTCGATTACGCATTAAAAACGTAGGCTGCATCAGCGTGCTTACAGACGAAGAAAAGGAATTGCGATGTTTGAGTAAAGACCAGTGGCAAATATTTCTGTCAGTGTGTACGTTCAGTCGATTCGGGAAAAAAATGAATTATGTGTTCGGCAATGATGATGGATGGGTCTTGATAAGAGGTTAATAAGGCTATGTAAAAGTGTTTTTATAACAAATAAATATATCAAATTTAGGCAAATATTTCTGAACTTTATTAATAAGTGTTATAAGTATCAATTTTAATATCAAAATTAAAGTTCTGAATGCCCAGTTTTGTGTACACTTAACCTACACAAGGCCTACATCGACTACCGACTGCATGTAGACAAAACATGATTTAAACTACGTGTAAACATTGAGTTTTATCAATGGGAACGTAATTACGTTTAGTTTATGTGTGAGTTACACTAACACAACACCGAGTTTAGGTCAATGTGAACACGGCCTTAGTAGCTCTTTATTTTTATAAACTTATTTTTTATTTGTTAAAGTATTTTTACTTTTCACCCTTTCACAACTAAGTTTACAACTTACAAACTGCAAATGATTGGTAGCCTTTCTACAACGTGGACATCTTCGACATTTTTCTTGATCGAAGTCGTAGTATTGTTTGCCCTTGACACATCCAGAGGAACCTACACTATTAACGATCAGTGTACTGTTTACCTCTGTCGAAGTCGTTGAGGCTACCAGCTGGTGCAGTATATGCAGAGTAAATATTGGTAGTAGAAATAATTCTACCATCTAACTTTATCCAGTGGATCTGAAATTAGTAATAAAAAACATTTTGTTTAATTCCTCTTCTTGAATAGATAATAATATTTTTTTACTTTTTATACGCACGTTTACGGAACGTATTTTTGACATGATACTGTTGACCGTCCGTCTGTTGACAGGAGGTCCTTTTCGATATCTTTAAATTTTTGATTTTACGTTTCCAAGTTATAGGATTTAATTCATAAAAAGGGGGGATTTTAGTTTTCGGACAATATCCTTAAAGCGCTTTCACCAGATTTCCTGACATTTTGGTGACTGGTTTAAAGGTACTATAATACCCTCCTTTTAGTTTTTTTATATTTATTTCTGATATGACATGTATGATATTAAGAAATTATTGAAATTTAATTTAATAATTCTTTGAAAAAGCAACGGTCGTATCATGGCGCAACTGTTTGGTATCTTTTGTTTTGAATATTTCAGTTTTTTTCATACCTCAATTGAATACTGACAATACTTCTCGTGTGATCAGAAAGACGAGATATAGAAAGTATATACAGGTTGGGGAAGTTCAACCAAATGATTTTTATTGCTTTGGACGTACGAAATTTATAAACGGATCTTTTCATATATTTTTTTTCGAATGTTTAAACTCCGAAGATTGGAAATGGATTTATCCTGATTTCGAGTAATTTCTTGCAATATGATTGGCTGATATTGTCCTAATATATTTCAGTGCAATTTTTTATGAAGTCAATTCGAATTATCTCCCTTTTACTATTGACTTCATTTAAAAGAAGTCCTAATATTTTTTTATTTTGCATTTGGTTGATATTGTCCTTAATAATAGTTAATAATTTAAATTCTATTTTAATAATATTTTTTTAAACAACACATAAGTGGTGTGATAACACAATCATAATAAATTCGTTATACAGTGTGAAATGGTCCTAATAGGGAATATATCGGGTCAATAAAATTTATTTATCAGGTTTTGCTTCGTCTTAACCAATATAAATTGTATTGACACGATAAATTCCCGTATACGGAGCATTGCACACTGTGTAACGAACAATTTATAATTGACGAAGGAACGATTACAAGAGAAAATCAAACCAAAAAAAAACGAAACTTCGAACAATTAAGAGGGTCCTTAGGTTGTACAATACAAATACCACAAAAAAAGCGCGAGGGATGAAAACGTCTGTTGCTTCTTTATAAAATTATTTGCGTTTATTTCTATCCCTTTTATTCCCGGCACGGGACGTTTGCGCTTTTTCATAGGACATTTGCACTTTTTTATTTGGACACTTGCGCTTCAAAACATAGGACATTTGCGCTTTTTTTAAAAGGACTTTTGCGCTTTTTACATATGACATTTGCGCTTTTGAATTTTTTGGTTGTTATGACTTCCCTCCTCTTTTCCGGGGTTAGGTCCGGCAGGATTGTTATTTCCTCAGACTTCACAGTCAACACAATAAATACAAGGGGAATATAGTTCCCATTTTTAAATCCATGACTCTGTCTGGTATAAAGCTGGTATAACAAATTTAGGCAACAATTAAATGTTCCGTCCGTTTGTGAGTGAATATGTTCATTTTTCTGACTTAAAATATTAGTATTCCCATTGTCCGTTTTAATTCAAGCATTACACTTTTTCACGGTGCAATTCCATGAAAGGTTTTCACTTTTGAGAGTTTGATCAAAACGATATGAAAATCCATCATGACATATATACATTTTTTACCTTTAATAAATTAAAAGTCTCTATAACTTTAAACTCTATGTCGAAGGCTTTGTTAATGTGAACTAACTAATGCCAAATATAAGTTGATTTTATTTACGTAATGCTTACGTCTCACTAAAATTACAGGTAAACGACTATAGGTAAAAAGCGCAAATGTCCGGTCAATTTAATACAGGTGAATCAAATTTTAAAGCGCAAATGTCCTATCGATTAACAGGTAAAAAAGCGCAAACGTCCTGTGCCCGTTATTCCCCTATAGTCGTCAAATTTAGCTATGTTGAATTGAGTTATGATATCTAAATCAAATATAAGAGGCAACAGTAAATTACCGATGTTGAAATCTAGTAAATTCAGAAAATACAAATCAAGGTAACATAAAATAAAATCATATGAACTCCAAATTTCAGCAAGACCAATAAGATGTTTTAACTAAGCATGCATAACCCGCCATGTGCATCCAAACTTTGAACATGTATCTGGTTTTTTTTCTTTTTTCATACGAACGCCTTTAGCACATGGTGTCTTATCTAAACGGGAGACGGAATACACTTTGAATTTAAAAAAAACCGTATCTGTCATCAGTACAGCAGTGCAGCACAACTATTTACCGGAATTATGTTTTAAGATATTAAGAATTGGAATCTTTTTACACTTTACAATACATTTCTACTGGGGAATAAGTTCTCATTTCCACTTCATAATACATTTCTACTGGGGAATAAGTTCTCATTTCCACTTCATAATACATTTCTACTGGGGAATAAGTTCTCATTTCCACTTCATAATACATTTCTACTGGGGAATAAGTTCTCATTTCCACTTTATAATACATTTCTATTGGGGAATAAGTTCTCATTTCCACTTTATAATACATTTCTACTGGGGAATAAGTTCTCATTTCCACTTCATAATACATTTCTACTGGGGAATAAGTTCTCATTTCCACTTCATAATACATTTCTACTGGGGAATAAGTTCTCATTTCCACTTTATAATACATTTCTATTGGGGAATAAGTTCTCATTTCCACTTTATAATACATTTCTACTGGGGAATAAGTTCTCAAATCTACTGGGGAATAAGTTCTCATTTCTACTGAGGAATAAGTTCTCATTTCCACTGCGATCACCGCTGTATAATCAAAAATGCACATATGGCTTATTAATTTGTAAATTGTACTTAGTTCTATATTTTACAATTTGATACATGTACATCTCTGAAATGTCATCACCACTTTATCGTGCATAAATCAACAATTCAGTGTAGACGTCATGCTCTAGTAAGCACAGACATAAATAAAGTAGTATCGATTTATAAACATCACATGACTTGTAATTTTCCATTTAAAATGTTTAAATAGTAAACTCCAAAACAAATACAAGTCGATGGAAAAATTTAACATGAAAATATAAATATGTATAATATAGCTAAAAAACATTTTCATTTATTTACTAATTAGTAACGTTACTGTTGTAGGCAATGTGGCCAGTGGCCACTGGGACAAATTGGATCAGTTGCTATGGAAATGACTGACATTATTATCAATGAAATAACAAATGTGTCAAATTTAAATCAAGGTAAACTTTAAAGATTGTTAAGAAACTACGAAAAACTTGTGTTTGTTCAAAAATAAACAAAACATCTGAAAAAATAAATAAAACAGACATTCAGTATTTCATTCATGAATCCGAGAAGCGCCTAATGTCACGTGGGTAGGTTGTTTGTAAACAAAAGTATTTCACTTATGTTCCACACAAAAAAAGTCATGAATTATGCTATCATACTATTCATTTATACCGAATATGTGTTGTTATCAAGATATATAAAGTAACCATCATATGTCCAATTCAAACCGCAATCATAGTTTCCGTAGCTCTTTACTAAATTGAACTTAAATTACAGTACGTGAATGACCTATTTTCATAACATTTCTCTTGCAGCTTGTTATGCGAGTTTGCGATAATATTGTTAACACTAACGTGTTAAAATCGTCAGTAATGATACATTTAATTATTTAGAAAAACGTAATTCATTTCCATACATAGTAATTAAGATATCTTACCAAATACAATGAAGAATGTCTCCTGCATTAAAACAGTCAACAACATTCAAATTGACATTGAACTTTACCATTTGTTTACTCATGTGATCTCAGGTCTGTGATCACTGTAGATACAATGGGAATCGTACAAGTGTCCACTGCTGTACACAATCGACAAGCGAAACATTAGATATTATTAATAAGATTATGTATAGATATTTGTTGAATAACATGCGTTTTTGTCTAATCCATTTACTTGAAACATATTAACATGAAAGATACGAAGCGGAATAACAATAAATATTGTTACTCTAATGAATCAACAGACAGCACAATTCCTTAAAATTGGCAGAAAAAAATAAATATATTCGGGTACTCGAAGGCTGAGTATTAGACCTTTTCAACAACTATCGACACCGACTAATGACACCTACAGTTTACAGGTAAAATGATGGGGTCGTTTCAAATACAAAAACGTCTGATTATCATTACGTATATAAATTCGATTTGGCGGTTATATATATCTACAGAAGATATATATAAAAAAAGTAAATAAATTTAATTTTCTATCATATAATATTGATATTACATGACATTTCACGTAGAATAGATTTTAAAATTACTGCAATCATTCCGTATCCTGCATGATCAGCTTTCTCTTCATTTTATGGTTATGCCGCATGGCAATAAACGATAAATGTGTATCTGTAAAATTCTGTAAAATATCTGAGAATTTATGAAGCATAATTAATGGACTGTCTGTTTTTGTTTTACAAACGAGCTTATCCTTACCCGATGTACATATTGAATTTCGGGAGAGGTGAAAACATATTGATTTCAAAAGTGGAAGGAAAATATCACATCGCCATTTTTATCAACGAAAGACTACGCCGCTTCAAGATACCTTCTTAAAGTTGATGTATTTCTTTCATGAATAGGGGGGATTTAATTGACTTCTCGTTCCAATGTATCAACATTTAAGCAGTACATACGCATCCCTGCCTATTGAATTTATTCAACACGCTACTTACTATAGAGCTTTGTCATTGCAAATTCTTTTTGGACAGTGATAAGCAGGGGTTGGGATCCCAATGACTTAAGTAATCCCTCATTTAAATGTATAAGCGTCCTCCCGAACTGATTGGCCCATATTATTGCCCGTGTTCCCTTTATCATGTTTATCGTAGAGCAATTTTACAGTTTTCGAAAATGATCTCAGGGTTTCTTACAAGAAGCGGATATCACATAGCAATGCATTCTGTAGTTTAATGGGGTCCGTGTTGATCAAGTCTCGTTGGTTTTATATGTTACACTGTCATTGCTATATTTTATTTTTTTGTCAACGGGTCAGAAATTGTTTCTCTGTTTATCTTTTCCTTGACAAAGCTTTGCCGGTTTTATAATCTTTTCTTTACTAGTAAAACCCCGTCGCATGTTTTGTGCGCCTGAACAAAGTCCTGAAAATGTTGGTAATTTATACGGTCTTCACATAGTAGAAATTTTAGTTAATGGTGGGATATTTTAACATTATGCTTCATCTTCATATATGATTCCCTTTTAGTCGATCATCGCATGCATAGATCGTGTTTTTTTCTGTGTTTTTTTTTTTGGGGGGGGGTCTCTTCTTTTTTTCTCCGTTAAGTTAATCCTCTTCTTTATTCTGAATTTAAACAAAAATCCATGTCATTTGAACTTTAGTAGAAAGTTGTATCATTGCCAATCAAATAAATTTCAAGCAATAAGTTCAATAGTGATCAATAGTATTATTTTCAATTTTTATTTTTGAGACGACCCCTCACATCTTACCTGTCGTAGTCGTGCTCAACTGTAGGTGTAGACAATTGTTGAAAAGGTTTAATACGAGACTCTAACGATGCATCGGTAGGGTATTCAGTAACAGTTCATGCTGCACTGGTCATTCAAGGATATATAAACGTGTTTATGGGTTAAAGCAAATGAATATTGAAAACTTCACAATAGTCTCTCCTATGTAACAAAACAATGATCTTATTGTCACAACTGTTATAACGTTTAACTTTTCAATCTTTATTTACGTTTTATTCAACCAATGAATGCGGCGGTCGTTGGTTGTAGTGACAGGTTTGAAATCCATTCTGATTGGAATACAGATCCTCTGTCCTCACTTAGCAAATACAAATCTTGTGTCCGAGCTTTGGAACAAGATTTATATTTCAATCAGATTGCCTTAAAAGACTTGTGGATGATATAGCGAACAGACAAAAAAAAAAATGGCAGACACATTTACATAAAATTCTGAGCAGGAATGCGTCATTTGATGAATTGCTATTTTTTTTCAAGATTTCTATACATGTAGTACATTTTATATGAGCGTCACTGATAAGACTTATGTAGACGAAACGCGCGTCTGGCGTACTAAATTATAATCCTGGTACCTTTGATAACTATTATAGGAATATGTTATTGTTCCAAAGAAATGTCTTATAATTTAGTAACTATTTTTTAATTGTTTTAAAAGGCATCTATGATCATACATTTACTTATAAATGAAAAAGAAACAAACGATTACACCACCTTGTTTATCAAATATAACATCTAAATTTAAAATGCATAAAATATGAACAAAAGAAATACTCAATGATTGGAAATCGTGCGTATTGCTTGTATTTGACATGAAGTTAAATTCATTTTTAAATGAATGCTTTGGGTACTTTCTTTAATAAACAGATTTTTTTTCAAATAATGTACTGATTTTAAAAGCTACTTCATTTTTCAAAAATGTAAATCTAACTTCTTTTTACTTCAGTATCGTCGGACAACTCTGCGATAGTCAACTCGATTTTAGAGCGAAATTATTTTCCAGATTGTACTATTGTTCTCTGTGAACTGTTGGAATGTGGGAATTCCCATAGTTTTACAGTATTGAATATTTTTATTTGTTTGTACATTAATACATCGTGGCTAAAGTTGTTCTGGCGTATAAAATTATAATCCTGGTACTTTTGATAACTATCTACTCTATACAATACTGCGAAATATAAAGATAAATATCATTTTCATTATCATGTAGTTTTATCAAAACCAAGTAAACTAAGTACTAAATCCGAAGAGACGTGGACATGGTCTAATAATTACGATTGTAAACAGTCTTCCCTTAATGACAGTGTCTGTTTCCCTGGTACTTGTTTATGGAAGTAGTTCTATGATTTGTCCATAGACATATTTTAGGAATAAAATAGAATATTGAGACCGATTGAAGACATGTCTCAGATACATTTGTAGTACATCATTATTTGAAAACTATCTTTGAACTCTCTTTAAATAAAAGGCGAAGCTTGAAACGACCACAGAGATCGAACCCTGAACAGGTTTGGCAAATATAGACACAACATGCAACATATGGCTACTTTTCAAAAATGGAATGAGGGCCATAACCTCCAAAATCAATCTCGGCCATCCTTTTATTGTATAGAACATTGTGGTACAAGTTCATAGCGATCCATACACTAACACACAAGTTATTGTCCCAAAACAAGAAAAAAACAATTTGGACAATAATTCATGAAGGTTAGAACAAAAAGAAACAAAATCGATCCATACAATCTTTTTTGGCTATGAAATCACACACTTATATTAAAGTTACTATCTGGAAATTAGATTTATTCAGAGAACGTAGATGAAGACGACGACAACGAAAATGTCATACTATAACTAACCAAAAAAAAAAATCGGAAATTAAAAAATACAAAAATACAAAACTGAACTTCAACTACTTTGTTAAAGTTTGTAAGCCATTTGTTCCATAGATATAGGAAGATGTGGTGTGAGTGCCAATGAGACAACTCTCCATCCAAATAACAATGTATAAAGTAAAATATTATAGGTCAATGTACGGCCTTCAACACGGAGCCTTGGCTCACACCGAACAACAAGCTATAAAGGGCCCCAAAATTACTAGTGTAAAACCATTCAAACGGGAAAACCAACGGTCTAATCTATATAAAAAATTACATAAATAAACGACAACTACTGTACATCAGATTCCTGACTTAGGACAGGTGCAAACATTTGCAGCGGGATTAAACGTTGTAATGATACCAACCCTTCTCCCTTTTTCTGAAACAAAAGCATAACATCACAAGATAGAAAAACACACGATAAAATATCAATTCGCAGGCTTAACTCAATCAAATAATCATAGTTCCTTAACAAGCTATTTTCACCAAATGTATTTGCCCTTCTTCTTAAATAAAGTATATATAAGCGGTGGCCTTATTTGTTTACAAATAAACTCATCACAGATACCAGGATTAAAATTTGTATTTACGCCAGACAAGCGTTTCGTCTACGAAAGACTCGCCAGTGACGCTCGAATCTAAAAAAAGGTATAAAGGCCAAAAAGAGTAATAAACAAGTTGAAGAGCATTGAGGACTAAAGTTCCTAAAGGTTTTGACAAACTTACAATAATAAAATATATCGTAGAACTATCGTAAGGCATACCAACATGAGTCCTTAATTTATGACATTTCCTATCCATTTTCGTCACGTTACCAATCTACACACACACACACACACACACACACACACACACTTCTTATATCGATTACCCATGTGTTTAGGCTATTTATTGTTTACTGATAATATTTCTTTTGGGTTCTAATTTAAATTCAAGTTTCTATTCTTATTAATCAAGTGAATAAAACATTTCTGTTCTTTATCTAGATAAACGTGAGGGATTATATAAACTCCAAAACGAATCAATTCCCACTGTTCACTTTACCATTTTCTACATCAGAAAATGTCATAACCAAATCAGGATTACGACATAGTTATCAATTCGTTTGATGTGTTTTTGCTTTTTATTTTGGCATATGATTAAGAACTTCCAGTTTTGAATTTTCCTCGAACTTTGGTATCTTTGTTACTTTACTTTTTTTGTACCTTATTCTTTTTAGCATGCATACCAAACTGAGTATGCATTTCATAATTTGGAAAAGAACACAAACGACTTTTTCTGGTATTAAAAGATAATATGGCTATAGGTTTGGGAAACAGATACTACCTGTTTGAAAACTTATACATAAACCACGCTATCGACTTCATATATCTAGTTTTTTTCTATTTCGATTTGAACGATTTACAACAAACGATTTTGGTATATGGTTTCTTCTTTAAACCATTGACTTATTATGTTATAAGGTAGCTGCAGAACCGTAGCTCTTAGGTCCTTGTGATATTTTTATTTTGATTATTTGCGAACCACATATATATGGACAAAAATATCATAAGAACCTACGGTTCCTTAGCTAATTATAAGGTACTGCGTAGACCGTTCTGAGAAATATGTATTGGGTATCGCCACAGCTGCACAACCATTTGCTACTTACTGTAATTATATATTAAGATAATCATAATTGGAATCGTTTTACAATTTACTGATGTATGAGTTTATCTTTCCATTGATTATGCATGTTTAGACCAGTATACTTAAAGTTTATTTCTTTACATGTATAATTGTTTTAATTTGATAAATGTTACAGAAATCGCGTCCAAATTCTGTTGTTCCTAATCCATATTCAATCAACAATTCTGTGTCGACGTCATGCTCTAGTTACCGCAGAGATATCGTATCGATTTTTAAATATCACAAGCATTGTAATTTTTCATTTACTGGTAGTTCAAATAGTAAACTTCAAATTAATACCTGTCAATGGAAAAGTTTTAAATGCATATGGATACAAATTTAATATCATAATTCCTCAATTTGCTAATTAGTTACGTAACTTTGTTAAAATAACAAAAATATCGACCTCCGATGAAATTTAGATATGAAATCCATATTAATCAAATTGCAAAATCAAAAGCTTAAACACATCAAATGATTGGATGAAAACTGTAATATTTTTGACTTGGTATAAACATTTTCATATGTAGAAAATTGTTAAGCAGATACAGTTTTACCTATAGAAGGTTTGTCAAGCAAATTGTTCAAAATTTTGAAATTTATAAAAGAACTACCATTCCTTCATGCATTCATTTATCCAAATAACACGTCATATATCACGTGGATAGCTTGTTTATAAACAAACGAATGTCACTCATGATACACACATGAACATTTGTATCATAATATTTATCAAATTTATATTGTTATTATATGTGAAATATGATTGGTTAAAAGCGTCCGCGTGGAGACCGTGTATATTTCATATTAGGTTTGTAGGGAGGCGGGGGTTATTTCTTACACGGTTAGTAGTGGTGTTACGTCCCTTTATATTCCATAGTAGGTTAGAAGGGAGGCGGGGCTTATTTCATACACGCTTATACGTGGTGTTACGTCCCTTTGTAAACACAAAACGGTACCGAGAAAAAATCTTAAAGGTTTCAACAGAAGAAGAAATTGATGATTAAGATTGAAATAAATTCATAAAACACATTTAAACCTAACAAATTATTATTGTTGGCATCTGTTTTTGTAGGATCAATGGTAGTAGTTTCTTAATGCTAACAGAATTGAAGACTTTCTCATTTTGATAGGTCACTAGTATAAATTTCACACGTTAAGTCGGTAAGATAAATTCGTTACATAGTGTGCTAGTGACGTAATACGGCATATATGGGGTCAGTAAATTCCATATGGGGATTCGAGCTTCGCTCTCAACCCCATATGGAATTTACTGACATACCGTATTAGGTCACTAGCACACTATGTAACTATAATATTAGTTTCCTATATGCAGCATAGGGCATTCCCTCACCATCTATTTAGCATACAGGTTTGGGGTCGCAATTTCTCTCTTATTACCTTGACATGATTGCCATTGAGACAACTATTCATAAAGACAAAAAAAAGTTTTAAAAAATAAGCAAAGAGATAACGAACTTCATGTCACGTTTTGTCGTAGTTAACATAACCCGACCCATAATCCAAAGAATCGAAAGAAAGGCAGACGAGTATACTAGTAGTGTAAAATATATCCCCATATAAACTTTTACACACCTACATTTCATCACTGTTGAGCTGCTGTCCATATACTACAAGATTCTGTTCTGTAGTAGAAGAGAGATAAGTGCCGAATATCTAAAAGTTTATTTAGCATTTTAAACATTTGAAAAATCGACAAGCAAGAGTTACTAAAAAGTCTCTAACACTGTTCCCTTCTAATTATTGGCATGTGCTAAAAGATGGAATGGAGTGGAGTGGTGGAGTGGAGTGCTTGAGTGTTGGAGTGGAGTCATGTAGTGAAATATTTAACATATCATGGACCCAAACTGAGCCCTGTGATACAACTTTGTTACTAATTTGCCGGGTACTAAGATATGCACCAACTTTTAAACATTGTTTTCTGTTCGACATATAGTTTTCAATAAGTTTTATTGCCTCATTCGATAAGTCATATGCCTTCAACTGTAATAACAGTAAGTTATGGGGTAGGCAACCAAAGGCCTTCGAAAGGTCCATAAAAGCAACATTTAAGTTTTGATCGACCGCTTTTCCAGTCCTCAATGACTTTTAGAAGTGTCGTATTACAGCCATAGCCAGGTCTAAAAGCTGACATATGAGTATATCGAAATATGACTGAAATATTATATAAGATGTTGGTATATGACCCTTTCAAAGAACTTTGACACCACCGGTAGTATGCTAACAGGTATGTAGTTTCCTGCCTCTCACTGACTTTTCTTCTTATACAATGGAACATTCTGTGCTTCCATTATTATTAGTGAATGGAAATTCCTAACTTTTTATTGACGTATTAATCAATTTTGTAAAAGATTTTACAATTATTGGTATTTGATATTTTAAAATGTTTGGCTGATCACACACCATCTATACTATTAAACGAGAAGACCTCATCCTTCCACAATAAATTAATCATCATGCCTTTGTGTCCTATAGGAACCATGCATAGTTGCATTTGTCATCCTCGATTATGATTATTCCGTTTTGGTTATTTTGGGAGAAAAACGATGATAAAGACGTCCGAATATTGTTTCCGTCATCGGTTGGACTTTTAAGTAATAGAATAGTTAAGGACGTTTTTACTTTTACACATAGTTTTTATGAGGGTCGTAATGGGATTACCTTCATGACGAATAACGGTAAACTTTCTTCCTGAATTGGCAATTTTTCGTGAATGACGATAAAATGTACACTTGAACACTTCTTTTTAAACGATAAAAACATTTACTGATTTTGAAAAGTCACGTTTATCTTTTTTCTCCCCAAAATGACGTTAATTAACGTTAAAGGGCATTACTATTCTCTTTCATAGTTGCTTTGGGGACATGACATATTTGTATCTGTATACTAAGAACATACATACTATAGATAACGTGTAAATTGTATTTACTATTTACTATCAATTCCAAGTTTACCATCAACGGCGGTCATATATTACATGCTTAACTTTTACGTTCTTTTTAGATACATTGTACTTATGATATGTTTATTAGATCCAACTAATTGTGTACTTTAAATATATAGATATCTATATTCTCTTTTTGGGCTGTTTGTTTGGTATCTATATCAACCACACAAAGTTTTGCAATAAAATGCATAAGATATTTATAGAAAAAAATATTATAGATTCTTTATCTACATATTCTTTAAGAACTTAAATAGTTCTCATTAATACCTTTTGTTTTGTTTGTATTGTAATGACAATTATGAGGTTGTAATGATTATGCCCTATAGCGCCCATTATTGGAAAATAAAATATCTTCTTTTTATTCTTCTATTACACAGAGATTATAATATATGTGTGTTAACAGTATATGATAAATTAATAGATTTTTTTAATAATAACGGATTTGGAAAATAAAGGGGAGGGCTAAAATAAATTGATCTGCCACCAGTACCTTTGACTTTTGATACCTTTCCTGAAATTCTCCAGTAATGATTTGTTTTTCAAAAAGTATAATATGACAGTTTTAATACTTTTAACCAAGCTCTAAATGTCCGCGATTTCGCGTGTGTGTTCTAGTCAAATTAGAGCCAGTAACTTTGTTTACATTTATCTTATTGATTTGTTTTTCTACAAAGTCAACATCAATTTCATCAAACGATAAATCTGCCTTCAACATTACAATTCTTTATAATCATTTATGGTTTTAATGCTTGCATGATTATCGTCTACCTCACAACTATCATTGCCAATGTCTTTGACAACATTTGCAAAATAATTGAACATTATTGCAACATTAGATTGATCATTTATGATGTCGTGATCATTTTACAATACAATATTGTTATCAAAATGAATACCTCGGTTTGTTAAAATGGGTTTAATTGTTGACCAGAAATGACGTCTTAGTTTTTTTTTTTTTTTTTTTTTTTTTTTTATCTCATATGCAAAAATTAGTAGTGAAACATTTGTTTCTTGTAGATTTCAGTTTTATATGTTATTCCAAAATGATGCTTATTTCTATACAATTTTTTTTCCTACTGTGATGTGATTGTCAACTTTTCTCGTTAATTTCGTATGAAAATTAGTGTATGCCTCATTTACATTGTCCACATTATGTACAACTATTTTAAGGTTTTACTGTTTTTGATCGTATACAACTTTTTTTCTCGTCTAGCTGTTTATAGGTTCTGTTTGTTTTAAAGCAAACAGAACCTATAAAACATAGTTTGTTTAGTTATTGAAACATCAGATTTTATTTGTACAGCAATGGTGTTATGGATGTCACGTGCACTCAATCCACAGTTATAATTTGTGGCGTTTTGGCTTTTTTTCTGTCTGTTAAGATTAATCTTTTGTGAAGCAAGTTGCACCTTTCATTATGCTTTTGATTCCACATAAATATTTCACGACTGTGTTTATAGGTAAAATTGAGAATGGAAATGGTGAATGTGCCAAAGAGACAACAACCCGACCATAGAAAAAAAAACAAAAGCAGAAGGTCACAAACAGGTCTTCAAAGTAGCGAAAAATTCCCGCACCCGGAGGCGTCCTTCAGCTGTCCCCTAAAAAAATATATACTAGTTCAGTGATAATGAACGCCATACTAATTTCCAAATTGTACACAAGAAACTAAAATTAAAATAATACAAGACTAACAAAGACTAGAGGCTCCTGACTTGGGACAGGCACAAACATGCGGCGGGGTTAAACAAACTTTGTGAGATCTCAACCCTCCCCCTATACCTCTAGCCAATGTAGAAAAGTAAACGCATAACAATACGCACATTAAAATTCATACTATAGATAACGTGTAAAAAGTCAGAGTCTGATGTCAGAAGATGTAACCAAAGAAAATAAACAAAATGACAGTAATACATAAATAACAACAGTCTGCTAGCAGTTAACTGACATGCCAGCTCCAGACTTCAATTAAATTGACTGAAAGATTATGATTTCATCATATGAACATCAGGCACAATCCTTCCCGTTAGGGGTTTAGTATCATATCATCATAACATATATGATAAGAACATAACCCGTGTCATGCCAACAACTGGTTTTTGAATAAATGTGTTTAGTTCCGATGCAAAGACCCTATAAGTGAATCAACGCCAAAATATGCAATCTTTAATGACCTGACAACAGTATTGTAACTATATCCCTTCTTAATAAGTCTATTCAAAGGTTTTGTTAGTTTTTGAGGTGAATACTGACACATTTGTGCTACATTTATCTATTTATAATGAACAATAATTTAAATCATATAATCATACTTTACATATATTTTCTCATGAGTCATGATAAAGTCATTGAAGAACAAATATGTTAACAACTACAGATCACTGTGCGAAACTAAAATAGCCGTAATATAAAAATAAGAATGCACGCTATGTCGTTCTTAACCTAAGCCGACCCATATTTCAAAGTAGAGTAGGTGTCTGACATATTCTGATACCAAACACTCTTTCATTTCATCAAAATTGAGCTGCTGACCAAACATGAAATGTTTCTGTTCAGTAGTAGAAATAAATATGTGCTGACAATCTAAACTTTTTTTTAGCATTTTGAGAACCAGAATCTGTAAATGTTTTCTTAAACAAAATGTTTTTGGATTTTAGATTACATAGTTTTTCATCAGCTAAACGTAAATTATTATTCTGATTATCAGTGATCAATAAATTGAAAGTTTCCTTGTAAAAAGTTAGGAACTATATCCTTTTATGATTTAAATACAAGTATTGCCTTTTGAGATTAAATTGTTATTACACAATAAAACTGGATGACGGCATTATGTCAGCGTCTACTATAACCCTAGCAGATTTCTTTATTTACAATAATTTACTAAGTTCATTTATTCCACTATCATTATAACTACCCTATACATTTCACGATGTGTGTCCATAGTATTACATACAGCCTGTCGATTAGTTCTACAAAGTACATAGTTGATGTGACAAGTAGAACATCTACAGCTTGAATCATATAACCACAGTATGATAAAAGACAAACTGACCCGGCTTGATAGAATTAGAAACAATTGAAAATGAGAAAAAAAACACAACAACAAGACTACAATAATAAACCAGAACGGTTGTCGTAGACAGCAATCAACCACAACCCCTGGATGATAGGTTTCTGGAATGTGACCAACACATTCCAAACTCTGCAGGCATAACATAGCAAAGTGGCGTAATACTACAATTTAAGAACAAAGTGGAAACCCAGATCGTTATATATCCCGTTAATCGATATGCTGTGTTTATATATTTTATATAATACCATTTTCTTTTATTGATAACTGTTTACACATGATATATACATGTACTCCCCATTTTCTCAAGTTTAAAGTTCAACCTTTTACTTTCTCAAAGACCCCAACAGTGGTATGTGAACTACAATATAAGTATTCATAATCTAACAAAATAACAAAGTAATGCAGTAAAAATTACAAACAAAAATTAACATATATAAATAAGTTTAAAGGAAGACAATAAATTGCAAATGAACATATTAATGGTTGAAACAATATGAGCCTTTTCCTCATACCTATCATTCTGCTCTTTAAGTATGTCCGTTGGATATCTACCTATATCTGCATATAAATACACACACTTCACAACCATAAGGAAGAATTGGAGAAAACATAGTATCAAACATTTTAAGTTGGATATCAATAACCAAACCTTAGGCCCTACATCAGTAGCTACATTTTTAGTAATAGACATATTCTATCCACCTCTTCAAAAATTCAGTTCATGTTTGTCATGTCGACCTCTTGAACTTTTTAAAAGGAAGTACACATTAAATCATTTGAAAAACACTTTCAGGATATCAAGTACAGTATTGAACCTTTATTAGAAGGTTCAAAATCACCATTATTTATAAAAAAAATGAAGAAGAAAACTATCTAATTCAACGATTGCTTTAAAAGTATATAACATAAATAAACTCATCATAGATACAAGGTCTAAATTTTGTATATAGTACGCCAGACGCGCGTTTCGTCTACAAAAGACTCATACAAAGTTAAAGAGCATTAAGGACCAAAATTCATAAAAGTTTTGCCAAATCCAGTTAAGGGAACTATGCCTGAGGTAGTGTGTTCCAGTTGACTTTGTTAAGAACAATTTAATCAAAGGCTTTTAAATTATATTCTTATTTTTGAACATATTTAATGTGTATTTAATCATTAATATATTTTGCTGTGAGATGATGTTGTGGCCTCAAAAGACTTCAACTGGTAACAACCTCTATAACATAATCCATGGTCCTGAAACGTAAATATATTTCTTAGTTATTAATTCAACACAAACAAATAAAAAGAAAAACTGTTTTATTCAGTATTTTGTAATACAGAGAATTCTTGAATCGTTTAACCTAAATGTACATTGTAAACGTTTAACCAAGTTTTTGGTGGGGTTCGTGTTATTTAATCTTTAGTTTTTGATGATGTGTCATATGTACTATAGTTTGTCTGTTTGTCTTCCTCATTTTTTAAGCCATGGCGTGTTAGTTTATTTCCGATTTATGACTGACTGTCCCTCTGGTATCTTTCGTCCCACTTTTATCATTTTTCATGTGATTCATTTACGCCAAAACAAATCTAAATGGAACCTTGAAACTATCTAAACCTGTATGCGTGTAAATCTAATCTTATAAAGTGTCAACTTTATTTGTCAAATTCAGAAATGGTTTTGGTGGTTCATAAATGTTTGGTGGTTAATGTGTGAATCTATGAAGATTTTTTGAACTTTTTATAAATTTGAATTATGATAATCATGAGCCATTTATATCTTAGTTTGCACAATCATCAAGCCATCATTGAAAAAAAAAAGAAAAACGATCATTATAATGAAAAAAAATCCTATATTTTAATAAATCTTTATGACTTAAATGACATGTTCCTTTGGAATTGTAACCAAAGTTGAAGAACTTGATCTTCTATCACTGTATTGGTAACTACATAAGTGTCCTTACAAACGAAGGTTTATTGCTAGGTCTTTCAAGCGCTCCACGAAACCTCTTTCTAAATTATTAACATCTATTGTATCAGCAATCAAAGCCGGACTTCAACATTGTTGTAAAAAAACTGCCCATTATTGAGGTGGCGTGAATCAGATATGGATACCACCAAATTCCAAAGATCGTTTAGAGTACATACACTCTAAGACTCTTTCATCTTGTAATAGTATTAAATCATTAGACTTTTTTACACTTTACACAACTATTCCCCATTCCAAACTAAAAGACAAACTAAAAGGGTTGGTATTACTTTGATTCATAAAAAGAATTACAAACGTAGACACACTTATCTTGTCTTAGGGAGGGATAGAAGCACTCTGATTCACACAAAAAACATCTGAAACTGACATTATGAACATGCTTGATTTCATGATCGACAACATATTTGTTACGTTTTAAGGACGTGTTTTTAAAAAAGACTGTCGGCATTCCAATGGGAACAAATTGCGCTTCTCTTGCCGACCTATTCCTTTTTATTATGAGTCTGTATACAGGAACTTCTGGAGAAGGAAGGCAAGAAGTTAGCGATATCATTTAACTTTATTTTCCGCTATATAGATGATGTTCTCTCTTTAAATAATTAAAAAATTGATTATGATCTTTATCAATAACTTTCACCGCACAAAACCAAAACAAAAGGTGTTTAATATAATAATAAGTATTCATAAAAACAAACAGCAAGGCATATTCATATATCGGCTTAGACGCTGACATTAACGGCTTTACAAGGAATTATTACTTACATACGACAGTGATCACAACGGCTGAAACAAATAAAATAAATCAGTTGATTGGGAAATATGCATAAAGGTAGAAGGTACGAAAAGACAACTTTGTTTAACATCATGAATTAAAATTTCAAAAGAAACATATATCATTCGAATAACTACGTCGAAATGAGCCCAAATAATTATGATGTCTTGAAAAGCTAATTAAAGTTTTTGCAGTGACAGCTAACTACTTTTTGTCATAAGTGGGGTTCTTTCTTTCTTTTTTTTTCTTGTATGTTGGAGAGAGTTTTGCTCTCAACTTCGTGACCGAATTTATGATGGGCTCTTCATTAACGCACCAAGACATTTTTCATAATTACACATTTCACCATTTTCTACATAAGAAATACCTGTACCAAGATCAGTTGTTTTCTTTTCGTAAAATGTGTTAAAGCATTTGCTTTTGTCATTATTTCAAGGACTTTCCGTTTTGTATTTTCCTTGAAGTTCCTTTTTTTATTCCACTTTTATGGTTTATTGGTGCAACATATACACAGGAATACCAAAAATCAAGATGAAGTAAGTTTTTCCCTTTCTTGTCTACAGTCTGCACTATGCCCTTAAGCTAATTTTTGTGACCTTTCTTTTAATTATAATGATGGGGTTGGTTATTTCCTGTTCTGTCGTCAATCTTCAGTATGACCTTACGCTTCCTATAGTGACCTTTCTATTGCCATTTATTATCATGACAGCCTGTATATGAAGTTGATATATCCCAAATAATAAGTTATCTTATGATAAGCCTGAGTTTCCTATCACCATATAGGAAGCTTCAGGACATATTTTTTACAATTCCATCCAAGATGTGCAATGAACATCTTCGTTTTTAAAATGGTTTCCTAGATAATCAAACATTTTTTCGCTTTCTAAGAGTATAAAACCAATGTTCAAACCAAACTCTTTGAATTGTAAGTGGGCCAGAATTTCTGGATAAATAAATCGAAAAAAATCAGAAATGCGTATTCATCAAATTCATCACACATCGTTGTAAATATAATGGAATCATACACATCAGACCTTTAGCTAGCTAAACAACCAGGTTAAGGAGGCTCGGGGGTATAAAAATTTCAGAAAAAAATCAAACATTTGTTTTTCATTACAAATTTTATTTATTTCCTTTTGTAGTTGTTACTTTATCATATGGTACAAAAATCATTCAAAACAATCAATTCGTGCTGGCCCCAGATGACTTTCAAAATGTATACATCATTGAAAAAGTTCCAAATTATCTCCCTTTGGTGGAGAAATGCCATTTGTTGGCTCTAAAATTGAAATATTTTTTCAACTCATCGGTGACCTATCTTTTTTAATATAATTTCCATATAAACTATATATAACCTTTATTTCTCCTATTACTTCAACAGAAAACAACCACCTTTACAAAAATGTATGTTTCTTTCGAAGGCAGATTGTGAGCGCAAATGAACGGTGACCCCACTTTTTTATTTTATTTTTCTATTAACTATAAGATAAAGTTCATTTATAGAATAATATACAGAAATCCTATATAAATGATTTAGACCTTAAGTACACCATTTTCTACTTGAGAATATGCCTGTTTTAGGTCGGGAATATGACAGTAGTTATCTATTTGATTGATGTGTTTCAGCTTTTGATTTTGCCATTTGTTTAGGACTTTCCATTTTGAATTTTCCTCAGAGTTCAGAATTATTTTTTATTTTATTTTTTCACTAGACACAGATATTCTATAAATGTCATCAAAGTTATGATGACGTTCGTAAAGTTTCGAATGAATGATTTCATTTTGAGCTACGAAAAACCTTTTTATCTAAACATATTTAATTATATAGAGGATTGAGAAACAAGTTATTGTAACTTATATAAATCCCTTTCCACTTTGCTCGTGCGAGTGCTGTCTTGTAGCGGGATACGCCTGCTTAATTTCGAATTCTTCAAGTGTGCATTTACGTGTTAGACGGGTCAGCCATTTATCGTTCCCGTAACCTTCCGTAGGACTATCATCGTTTTGTATGACAATACTCGCGAATGGTGTGGGAGATTCGATATTTCAGTCCCTGGAATTTTATCATCGGAACAGGGATCGAAACAGGGACCTTTGTGTTAGTAGTCCAATGCACTAACCACTACACCATGGCTCTCTTTAATAATAGCTTTGTTGTAACCAGCAACCCTCTATCGAAAAAAACCACGATAGGAAACACAAGTCTAAGATATCTTATCATTTGGGGGATATTAACTCCATATGCAGGCTTACATTATCATACATAGAAATAAAAAGGTCACAATAGAAAGCTTAAGGGCATACGATACATGTACAGGAAAAGGTCTGGGTTGATTACGTCTATAGTAACGATTTTTTATGACCAAATTACCGATGATTTTTTTAAATTATATACAAATACAGCCAAAAAATGCCGGTATTTTTATTTCCAAAATAATGAAGAAAAGTTTCAACAAATGTAGAGCAAAATTATGTTTAAGAAGATATTCCAAATGTTTATTGAAAATATCGCAGGTTTTAATAGGACACAAATGTCAGAAACTCTAAATTGTTTGTAAATTTTTTAAATGAAGGAAGCACATGCAGGTATATTATCAATCAGTTGAAAATATAACTTGCATGGTGAGAATGTTCGATGGGATGATTGCGTACATAGCTGACCATACGGTATAGATTTGTCTCATTGCTGAAGATGGTACGGTTGCCTATAATTGTCTACATCAACACGATCTGAACTTTGGTAAATAGTGGGCGCATTGGCAATCATACCATATCTTCTTATTTTTATACTAAACTTTATAAAGTATGGTAATGTCATCTATAGATGAAGGTGATTATTTAAAATTTTAAAATTCATGATTGTACTTTAAGAAAAACCCAGAGATATACTTATCTGCTGCCTTTCGGAAGTAATACTAACCAGCTGAAAATTAAAAAAAAACACTTTCAGTTCAGTTTTGAATTCGGTATGGTCTACGTATACAAGATGAATATGGAGTTATATTACATATTGTATGTTTTGAATTGTTTTAGGTCTAAAAATTTTGAGATCAGTTCAACGAGTGACTGTGACTTTGTGACACAGTACTACAATAACTGCGTTGTTCCTTTGCTTATTGTCTGCTGTGTTTATACCGAGTTTTGGGTCATGGATGAATATTGCATTATCTATAAAACTAACCCATCTATCTTTCAAAGTGTCTTCTATTAATTACATTAAATATAATTTTTGATTAAAATCAAAACAAAATTAAAAAATAAAGATTCATTGTTGTGTGAGTACACAAAAGAATTTTCCTTGTCAAATAAAAGCAACAGTGGTTTAGCGGTGTAAAAAAATCATAGATAAATTAAAGCATAAATTAGGTAACATAAGGATCCTTTGAGGAATAATCAAAACGCGCTGCATGTTATAAAGACGAATTTACTCATATAAGAATTTCAATACGACATATATACATTTACGCTACTATAAATATATTCCCACAGAGAACACATACTTCCCAGCCATGCATGCACAAGTCTGAAAAGACTTACAAGAATATAAGACTAGATAAAACCCAAAGAATCTACTGTCTATGTCACAGTTAATTCTTACATTTAGGATATCAAGATACACGGATAAAACTATGGTATATGCATTTGAAATCTACATAAACAGCACAATGATTCTCTTCAATTAAAGGGTTCAATAATAAGAGTAAGATTAAAGTTCAATTAACTTTTGAGCAATGTGCTTCTGAATCATGATAAATAGTGAACTTGTATGTCTCTAGTTAACACTGATTGGTATGCTGAATAAGTAATGATGATCGCTTAAACCTTTCTTAGTTATAGCACCAAATTACAAGCCTGGTAAAATTGGTGAGACTTTTTGAGATCTCCAGATTGTTTTTGTATAAAAAGAAACGGTTTCCACTTGTGGTGTAGAAACTGCTTACTCTTGTAGAAGGAGTGAGCACCTAATTTATTAATGGTTTTTAATGAGGTTCGTGTCGCACGTTCAACATTTGCTTGATAAATTTTACGTGCTATCTCAAACTTGCTGTGAGATGTGTCTAATTTTATGACGGCTTAAATGGGACGTGATATCCGTTACAAACCTGTCCCTACGCTTATTGGTTTTTTTCTAGTGCGTAAATTGTACTTGTGCCTTAGATTTAAATCTTTTTATTTGAAAATCCAGAATATAACTTTAATATATACTGGTTTGTAATTAATAACATTACTGATTTATCATTTGCTTAATTTAAACTTATCTACTACAAAAATAAACATTCTCTTATCTTCATACGTTTACGTACGGGCTGCAAAATAAAATTAAATAAATCTACTACAAGTAAAAAAACAAAGAATTTTCCAATTAGTATAATTCAACCAAATAAAACAATCTGCAGTTAACTAATGATCAACAACCTCCTCCTCCACGTCATCATCATCATTAGTAATAGTATCAATGCCATATACTTGTTGAATCATTATGAAGATCGTATAATATGTATGGAGTAAATGTAGGAATATAAGGTTGATTTTTTTTTTATTATTGCAGGTCGATTTGAAAAATTGACTTAATTAAGGGGACATCATTTAAGCGATGTGCTTATCTTGTAACTAAGATAAGAAGAGTAAAAATAAGCCAGCATACACTTTCTGAGGGGACCACATGAACTGCTAAATGAGTGAAACCTTGCAACACCAAATAAGCGAATCCAAACTCTGTCACACTCGGTATTATGACACAATTGGTCATATTATAGGTCAATTCGTCTGTACTTGTATTCCTAGCATGAGACCGTGAAAACCTATGGAGATACCGACATTGGCAAACCATAACATTTAAAGGAAATATTTATAGTTAATGGTTAAGAAATATATAGACCAAAAACTCGTTCCCGATACATAGCAATTCCAATTGAAACAAATTTGTACCTTGGTACCGGTTACGAAATTTTGATTTATCATTTAAGGCTCACAAAAAGATGCATACTACCAGTACCAGTGTATTTAGTTTGTAACTACGTAGGTAAGGAGTGTTCAAGAGAAAATCAAATCTAAAATGTGACAGTTTTAATTTTTAATAAGCCTAAGTAATCTTTTACACTATTTTATGTTTTATTCATGTTAAATGCGTAGGTGCTTTTGTATTGCGTTTTATGGCTCATCAGAAGTGTACATAATAAACAAAACGAAAATGAAAAAACTGAATGATGTTTGTTCAGTTTTATTTGCCACCAATGTGTCGATTCCATTGTTGGTCGAGATGATTCCTTCTCAAAGGTGTCATCTTTCAAGTAGTCAGAAATTGTATGTTCTCATATATTATCATTGAAACGGTAATATTTATAAATTGATCGTAAACAAAACAATCATTACACGAAGAGTGTTCGAAAAACCTTTCGGAATGTCTTGTCCTCAATGCTGGTCAACTTCGTACTTTATTTGGACTTTTATCGTTCCAAAGTCACTAATGGGTCTTTTTTACATAAAAACGCCCCGACGTACATGATTATGAGCCTGATATATTTGACAAGTTTGTTTGTGATATTGAAGATCTTTGTATTGTTAACTGTATACAATTTGATCATCTAGTTTTAAACACAATGTGGAAGGTAGTTTATATGTTCCCCTGAAAGATAAGGCGCTTAACAGTACTAGAGTTTAAAATGACAATTACTATGTATGTTTAGTGTGTTATACTCTGCGTGAAAGGAATATATATGTATAATACTTATCTGAACTGTTCATCTTACTTACATTCTGAAACAAAACAAATATCAGTACAATCAACAATTATTTATATGATAAATGCTTAATATAAGAGGGGCGAAAGATACCAGAGGGACATTCTAACTCAGAGATCGAAATCAGACTGACAATGGCATGGCTTAAATGAAAAAGACAAACACACAAATAATAATACACAAGACATGTACATAACATGGAAAACTAAGAACTTAGCAACATGAACCCACCATATCTAGTAGTTCGATGTGATAGAAACGTTCAATATAGTCAACAAATATGTTGTCGATAAAACAATCAAGCATCTTGATATTGTCAGTTTCAGTTTCATAGATTTATTTGTTTGAATCAGAGTGCTTCTTTACAAAGTAGGATGCACCCCTCTCTAATATTGTCTAAGACAAGATAGTTGTGACTACGTTGGCCATTCGTTTTCATGAAACAAGGCAATACCAACTTGTTCAATTGGTCTTTTAGGTTGGAATGGGCAATACTTGTATGAAGTGTAGAAATGTCAAATGCTTTAATACTATTGCAAGATGAAATAGTTTTAGATTGTATGTTCTCTAAAAGATCTAAGGAGTTTTTAGTATTCACATCTGATTAACGTCACCTCTAGAATAGGAGATTTACAATTACTTTGAAGCACGGCTTTGATTGCTGATATAATTGATGTTAATAAATAAGAAAGAGGTTTCGTGGAGCACTGGAAAGACCCAGCAGTATACCATTGTTTATAAGGACTCTTATGAAGTTTATAATAAGGTATCCAATACAATGATGGAAAATTTAGTTCGTCATCATTGGTTGAAATTTCAAAGGAATAGATTAGACCTATGATTATCCAGAATTTTTTCTTTGATAAGTTCCGTGGGGGTATATGTTGAGTTTTCAAGTAAATGTCAATACCTTATCCATTTATCAATCAGTTTTATGTAACATGTGTAATGACATTTTCACACAAAAACGATGTTGTTTGGACAACAACATATTTTGCATGGAGGTAGGACAAATGTTTTGCAACATTTGGATCTTTAAAGATTGAAATAGCATTGGTATTGATAGACCCATTCAGTTTCTTAATTCTGATTTAATAACAAGTGAACATATTTGATTCATTTTATATAAAAGAAATTCTACCGGAGCACGAGGACTAAGAACATCAAAACCTGATCTGAAACTCAATATTGTTATCGTGTATTCTTTTAATCCTTCCAAGACTTAGATTTGTTTCCTTAACTGAAAAGGAATATGATAATATTACAGTTTAGTATACGCAGAAACTGTCGATTCAGTCAGTTGAGTATTTGTTTATGTTAAGCAAAATATGTCTTATAAAAGTTCAAACGTCATCTATTCTATCAGATGTTCAAATTGTGAGGAATTCTATGTTGGAGAGACAAAAAATGAACTGCGGACTAGAATGACTTTACATAGACAGCAAACCAACCATGAAGATTTAACACTCATCAGGGCAAACGACCATTTCTATCGTTGTTCTAATGGACGATTTAAAATATTTCCATTGTATATGGTCAATCGTCAAAATGATTTTCTCCGGAGGAAGAAAGAAGAATTATTCATAAACATTCTCAACCCTGGATTAAATGATAAATGATATTCTAATTTTAACGTAACATTTTAAAGTCTTAAAATGACATTAATAGTCTCCCTTGTATTTGTTAACGTCATACTATTGTTAACGTCAATCAAGTGTTTTATTTATATACAAGTCACATTACCTGAAGATCTGCGGAAGCAGTGAAAGTACTAGTAAAAAAGTGATGCATTGAAACCGTTATTATCTTTTAATAATTTTCTTATATATATATATATCAACAGACCTCTACTGTAAGCCCACAGATAAACATCAGTATCTTTCTCCCCAAAGCTGTCACCTTAAACACTGTACAAAACGTATCCCGTACAGCCAAGCTCTCAGAGTAAAGCGGATTTGCTTCTCTGAGGAGGCTGTCACGAAACGGCTACAGGAACGTCGCGGATTTTTGACAAAACGAGGCTATAAGAAATTGGACATAGATAAGGGGTTTGCGCAACAACAGCCGCAATGACCTGTTACAGTACAAATGGAAGAGGCGCAGCAAAATAGTCCCGTTTGTTCTAACATACAATCCAACCTTTACTAACCTTTCACGTTTGATCCGGGCCAATTGGCAAATTATTGCCAATCATCCTGAATTATCCAAAATCTTTCCCAATCCTCCTGTCTTAGCTTTTCGGAGACCAGCAAGTCTGAAAGACTTATTTGTAAGAGCTGACGTCTCCTCAAATAAAAGCTGTTCAATTCCAGGATGGTGCAAGTCATGTGGTAACAGACGATGTCTGAACAAAAACTAAATATTCAAACATTTACTTGCAACTCGACTGGGTCTGTGTACACTATATTTTGCAATGTAACTTGCAAAACCCAGAATGTTATTTACCTCCTTCAGTGTCGATGTGGCATGCAGTATGTTGGCGAGACAGAGCAGCCATTCAACAAACGCATGAATGGTCCTCGAAGTGACTACACTTGCAAGCCCGACCTACTCGTAAGTCGTCATTTGAGATCACCTGGGCACGCCCAAGTTGATCTCAAAGACCTTACCATCACAATCATAAACCACAACGAGGGTTGGTCGAAGGTTTGTGGACTGCCCACCATGCAGTTATAACATCTCAACTGTCACAACCTTTGGAAATTAAGAGTTGTGCCAGTTCACATCGCAAATAAAATTTAAAAAAAACAGTATTGACTTGTTATATATGTCTTCTTAAATTATGACCAAAAAGTAATGTATCAAATCTTACCCTTTTGGTAGCACTTTTTCCTCTCTAAAAATATAAAAACAAATATTCAACTTTAAAATGTTACCTTTCTCCATTTCAACTGTATACCTAACAACAAAAAATATTTTCAATTACGTTATAGATAATGCATATTTTAAGGTTTTTCATGGTGTAGAACACCCCGAGGTGTGTTCTACGACAAGAAAACCTTAAAATATGCATTATATGACTTATATACCGTCAAAAAATATTAATTTTATAAAGATTTGTAAAATTTAGTAACCTATTTTACCGACAAAACTTAAGTGGGATATTCCTTTCTAATGCGTTTAGGTTTTAATACGCCATGCGGCTCATTTAGAATGTGAAATAAAACTCACTAAATAATTTAAATATAAACCTTTTAAAAATTATTATCCATACACAATAAAAATATTACTGTAACTGCATGAAGTAAGACACAAATGTATTGTTACCATCCGATAACGGTGTATGACAAATACAAGACACATTGTAAGTAGTTTATTGTACCACTTAGCTTAAGGAAAAGGGGGAGGGGTATGTTTTTTTTCTATTTGTTATGTAATGTCTATCGCGGAAAAGTGGTTATTTTTTTTAACAATTTTACTTGAATCGAATGAAAAATTCAGAAATATTGTCTTTTGAATAGCAATACATTTTATTAAAAGATAATCAGGATATAATTATATACCCTCCGCACCCGACCCTTTCGTGAGTTACGTTAATGTTATTCAATAGAATGTAAGATTATCTTATCAGTTGATCATTTGATAGAGTAAAAGGTATACATAAATTTTAAAAAGTTAAGAACTGGCACGAAGACGAATATAAATACATGTAGGTCACAGTATGATTTCCTATTCAGTGTGTATCGTTCTGAACATGCATGAAAAATTTGCCACTGGACGTTAAGCAAGCAACCAAAAATCAATCAACCTATTCAGTTTGACTCAATAAGATTTTCAAAATCACACGAATATGTAAAATCTGGATTTATTTTATGAAAGTCTACATTAAAATTCATCTGACATATATGATAATGTTTCTTTATTGTAGCGATAAATTAACAAAACTTCACGTACTTCACGTTATTTGTTTCTAAAATTAAAATGCGGGACTACAATGACGGTTTCTTTTACACCTATCATCGATTGAACTTTTAAAAATAAATTTCCAAATCGGCAACAAAAAACTATAAGACGAATAAAGTTTTGAAATAAGTCATAGATTGCATGTTTATCAAGAAAAACAATGACCTCACACAGGTCATTATTGTATGCCTTGGAGCATATATCATTGAAACATGGTATCGTCCGGGTTGATTCTGAAAAAGAATGACCCGTCGTTCTGAAAGAAAATAACTCCATATAGGTATATAACTGTGTATAATATTATTGTAAATGGATGAATTTTTTTCAAGGTGGTGGTTTTTTTCTGAAAACATTTAACATTTTACAGCGGTATTATACTGTTACTTTAATTATTCATCCCTTATTTTATTCTATTTTATTGATTTTGTATTTACATTGTATCATTGATCAACCTTATTCGTTCAGTGTATATTCACTTGTGTTTATATGTCTTCTGATTGAGTTAAGCCATTTCAATTGATGTTATATAGTGTGTATTTCTATATTGTGATGTTATACTATTGTGCCATATAAGGGTTAAGGTTTGGTAATATTAAAACTTTTAAATACGCTGCAATTGTTTAAACCTGTCTATTGTCAGGAATCTGATATCCAGTAGTTGTCGTCCCTTGTTGATATGGTTCATTAGTGTTTCTCGTTTCTCGCTTTTTATATAGATTAGACCTTTGGTTTTCCCATTTGAATATTTTTAGTCTAGTAATTGTTTGGGGTCCTTTATAGCTTGCTGTTCAATGTGAGCCAATGCTCCGTTTTAAGACCGTACTTTCACCTGTTCTGGTTTATTTTTATAAATTATGACTTGGATGGAGAGTTGTCTCAATGACACTCATAACACATCTTCTGATATTTATCTTCCATCAGACTAGGAAAAATACCTACAATTGACACGAAGTACTCTTGTTTTCTAGAACGAATTATATGACCGATACATTTTATCTGTGCCTTAACTGACTTTACTTGAATGCATCCGAATAGTTCAATAGAATTAATTAGCTGTTTGGTTATTATTTCCTATTGTAACACTTGAGTCTAGATGCGCCCGCGGTGATGCACATGTATGTTGTACTGACTAATGAGCTGCTGATACCCTCGGGGAATGATAGTCCACCAGCAGAGGTATCGACCCAGTGATGTAAAAAAATGAAAACAACACGTTTCATGTTTAGAAAGTTTCATGGTTTTTCTGAAGACCCTCTCCCATTTGGAAAGATTTGTTAGTAATCAAATGGACAATTACTTCGTCGAACGTGCAGATGACCAGCTAATGTACTGTTGTTTTAACAAAATTTTATGAAGCTTGGGTATCCAATACAATAAGTCCTCCAATTGGGTGTTTGATGTGATTTTTTTATTAACCTTGGGGGACTTAATATGTTTTTATATGTGGGTGTATCTAGGTGCTCATTTATTCCTAATTCTTGTACAAGACACTAGTAAAATTACAATTTCAGTACAAATACAATAGAACTTAAAGCTTTGTATCCCAAAGTAATAAATGTATAGCAAATACTACCATTGTAATGTTGAAAATTATTGTGAATTATTTCTCTTAGAAGATTTTTCAATTTTACATGTGGAATAGTGGTATACAAGATTGAAAAACTAGCGACAGTAAAAGATCGAGATTTGATATTTTTTAGAAGTTCTCATGAGTTGTTTAGAAAGTTTTACCGTTTTTCTGACGATCTTCTTCCACTGCGGAAAGATTGTTTTTAATCAAATGTACAATTACTTCGTTGTGTTTTATGTGGGTTTAACTAGGTGCTCATGTATTCTTATTCTTGTACAAGACATTCATTATAGTACAATTTCCATAAAGACAATAGTAATTGCAGCTTTAATCGTAGGAACAACAACATACTTATAGTGATGACATGAGAAACATTGCACAGCCTCTTTGTCTCTGAAGACGGACTTATTGATTCGACATTTTGTCAATCACTTGATAGTTTTGTAACAAATATTCTGCTAAATTGACTATCTCTTCCCGTTAAGCCTATGCTCATGCATAGTCTCAATTTAATCCAGAGTTTGTTTTTGAGTTATGGTTCCAGTTGATGTATTAGGGTTATATAAACTTATAACAATGAGATATCACATGTCGGAGATGTCCACGTTAGATTATGTTAAGATCCTCTGTAATAACATGGGCAGATGGACTGTAAATTTAAGGCGAATCGGAACAGTCAAATGTCAGAGAACATTTTATGGTATTGTTCTAAATCAAGGTTCTGCGATGCTTAACTAGCTATTAATGAATGAATAAACATTTGTAAAGATAACTAAAAAAAATGTATTAGTTTAAGTGGTAGTTATCTACTTAGGATAGTATCCAATCAACCTAATAGCAGATAGCTAATCATAGAAATGGTGTGAAACAAAAAAGGGCGCGTGATTGTTAATTGAAACCCTCGACATGCTATCTTGAAATTGAACATTAAAAACTAAGATCAAATCCTGACTGAAAATGACCTGTATAAAGCATTATCGACCGAATATTTTGCGTACAAGTTTTAAGGGTTAAAAGTATGAACATAACAGCAGAACCGCAGAACCAGAAGTTTTTTATTGACCGGAAATTAAAACACAAGTATCGCTTTATCTAAGTAAAATTGTAGAAATTGACGGCATGAGATGTCTTTAAGTACACATACTTACAAAAAC
Source organism: Mytilus edulis (assembly GCF_963676685.1). Lineage (NCBI taxonomy): Eukaryota > Metazoa > Mollusca > Bivalvia > Mytilida > Mytilidae > Mytilus > Mytilus edulis. The sequence goes on along the minus strand of NC_092351.1, from coordinate 11,291,453 downwards.
AAATATGATGAATATCATTCAATTTTGTGTGGTGAAAATATAACATTCAATGTTAAAACTCACTTGCAGTATCGACATCTGTATAGTTTTTCTGCTTGTGTCGATATTTCTTTTGTGTCCTCATCCCTGAAAGGATTCAAGAAACTTATTGTTCAGCATCTTTCAATTTGAACACAGAATAACATCAAAGATGATATGAAAAATTTCAACTTAAATAATTAAGATATAAATGCAGATGGTTTCATGTTGATTTGAAAAAAATACTTGAACATTTTTTTTGGGGAGTTACATGTACGAAAACATAAAAAAAAATATCGATGTAATATGATTGCGAATGAGACAATCATTCGGTGTAGTTCAAACAGGACATCATATGAATCGGAAGCAACATGTCTATCAGGCGTCGTGACAGCCAATAATAAAACTAAATTAAAATGTACAGCATTTTAGACAGATAAGAATATCTTAAGAGGTCTGACTATTGACAAAAGCACCATTCTAACTTAATATGAATGTCACGCTTATAACAATTGTTGTTTCAATTGATAGAAGTGTCAACGAGTTTGAATATACATTATTTAATGTATATATTTACAAATCCAATCAAATGCATTACAATAACATTTAAATTGAGCAATGTTATATTATATTATTTTAACACATTGATTTTCATATTAAATGCTGATAATACCGTTGTGGTTTTATTTAAGTCTTCATCAGTCCGTGGCATCTGTAAAACTATGTAACATGGAGTTAATGTAATACAAGACAATGCTTATTAAAATGAGGATAATTGAAGTATAACTAAGTTTTCTCAGTACCACTTTCTTGTAGTCTATGGAAATAAACTCATCATAGATACCAGGATTAAATTTAGTATTTACGCCAGACGCGCGTTTCGTCCACAAAAGACTCATGAGTGACATTCGAATCCAAAAATGTTAAAAGGCCAAATTAAGTACGAGAATTAAGTTCTAAAATTCCTGAAAGTTTGGCCAAACACAGCTAAGGTAATCTATTCCTGAGGTAGAAAAGCCTTAGTGTTTTCAAGAATTCAGAAGTTGTTTAAACAGTTAATTTATAAATATGACCATCAATGATAAGTCATGTCAGCACGGATGTGCTGCCTACGAAATGAGTAAAGAGGAATTAAGTGATTGGTTAAAAGCAAATACATTCAATGTGAGAGAAAACTCAAGGTAAACATATTTATTCTTTTCTCTGATATTGTCTTAACTGAACACGATGCATATGTAATTTACTGTCATTGTGTTTATGGATTTGTAAAATGAAAACTTAATGCTGTGTAAAAAACTTCATATGCTCATTGATTGCACGTCTGTTATCATCTTCACTTCATGTATATTAAACAGGATATTTGACAATAAAAGCCCAACTCGGTTGCTTCCGGTTGTCATACTGTGAGGTATGATTATCATTAAAAACTGTTTGGCTTTTACAATTTGTTTCGGACTGATTACTTGAGTTTATCTTTCACTCTATGTACACGGCTTAAGATGTAGCAAATAAAACAAAAACATATACCACATTACTCTTAAACAACTAACTACCAATTGATAAGTTATATTCCATTGATCTCTTCACGAATCTATATTTCAGATTACAACATATGTTCATTACGCCAATAAACCTTTTTCGGATAACATAAAAGTGATCATACACATTATAATGTAAATTTACATATACAATCATAGTTATTTTACATACTCTTCCAACAGTTGACTATCTAAATCAGGTTCAGTTGAATTAAGACAATTCCTTAATTCTGCTTTTAATCTATCAATTGTTTGTTCCATTTCATTTATCCTAGTCTCTCCATGCCTGTTTTCAAAAAATAAAACTTGCATATGGTAAAACATATCATTATCAACTTGTTTAAACATAGCAACCATAAATGAAATCCTGAATAACAGAAAAAGGTTTTTATTGTCTATATACTAGATCTGTTTAATAACTATCGTCACTTACAGTTGAAATTTTCTACAAGAAATATGCAAGTGGTAACCTTAAAAGTAGAAATAAATTTTTCATATGTATAAACCAAAACGATAGTTTCTTTTTTTTTTTCTTTTTTTTTATTTGGTGGGTGGTGGGGGGTCTTCTTGGTTTTTGTTACATAGTATTTGGTGATTTTTAAAAATGTTTGAATAAAAGAGAGAATTTTAATATATTGTATTTTGTATTCTAAAAAGTTGTGAATCTAGTATCCTTGGTTAAACTTGAAAAAAACACGTGTTATGTCTATTGACAAGGATGGCATATGTCTTTACAATGTTTCCTATTTGTGTCATTGGATACCTCTATATTAAGTACACTTTACACTTTATAGTTTGCCAATTTGATGTACTTTAGAAGTTACTTCTATATTCAGTGCCAGCTTTTTGAAAATTACAAAATATTTAAAAATTGTTCATGCATGTTCTATTTCATATTTTGGTTATATTAATTGTTTTTGGTTTCACAAAGCATATAAAAAGACGTTGACAGTTACGACAAAAAAAAACGAATATTTTACAAACTTTAGGCACGAATAAAGCATAAAATCGCAAAAATGCAATACCAAAAACAGACATTCAGAGTTGCTGCATGGACTTCGATATTATACTTTTGAGTAAATGTGATATGAATGAGGAAGATATTTATCTTAATCTATAGGGTTTCGAAATTTGATAAGAGCAAAACCATTTCAGTATATTCGAAGTAAGGTAGGACATGACACTACGACACAATTCATAATATCTTGCACAAAAGCCTAGTATGCGTATATTTTTTTTTTATATGCAACGTAAACAATACGCTGCCAAATTTACTAATGTAATAATTCTTGCAGTGAATTCAAATTGATAACCACGAGAAAGGGTTAAACGTATTTATTGCAATTTTTTAAGTTCTAAAATTATTTGAAAAACATGTTTTTGTTTATTTCTTAAGAAATGTTATTTTTTTGAACTTTAAAACTTTAAAAAGTAAGTGTCAGCGTCGATCTTTTTATTTTGAACATTTGGTCATATAAATATATTTTTTGTGAGGCGAACAAATTACATGCTGAATTTTTCGCAATTATTTAATTTGTGATTTATCAAAAATAAATGTACATTGATTACATGTTGATTTTAATTAAAAGGAAACCTTTTACATTTGTTTATCACTGCAACTGTTAAAAAGAAAAGAGAATTTGGTGTAATTGATGAATCTCTTCATTTATTCTTTTCTAGTTTACTTTGTGCTTCTCCCTTTTTGGCTTAAACGTTGTTACAAAAACGTCTGTGTAATCTTTAAAGTACTTTTAATGTACCTATATTGGAGCCTAATAATACGACGATTCACACAACGTATGCATGTTATGTATTGAGTATTATTCTAATATGACGTGCTTTCTTCAGCTTTGTGAACAAACTCATGCTCTAAATCCAATAAAATTTGTTTGCACATGCGTATATTGACTTCTTCAGAATAATGAATTTTATCAAATTATCATGTACTTAATATATTTCCGAAACTTCAAAACCCTTTCAAACTCTTAAATGGAGCCTTTGATGTTACTAATTCATTTGATTATGACTGTAATGTGTTGCATTCCGAAATTGACATATTTGACCTAGATACGACAACCGTTCATGCTGGCAGTTCAAACTCCTCCTCTAAAAAAACACAGTGCCAGCCGTTTGCCTCTTTACAAACAAAAAAAGGGAAGTTCATCGAAGAGCCTTCACAAACGCTTTCACACTTATACTTATCGAGGGTATCACCAGCCCAGTAGTCAACACTTCGGTGTTGACATGAATATCAATAATGTGGTCATTTTAATAAATTTCCTGTTACAAAACTTTGAATTGTACGAAAAACTTAGGATTTTTTATCCCAGGCATAGATTACCTTAGCCGTATTTGGCACAACTTTTTGGCATTTTGGATCCTCAATGCTCTTCAACTTTGTACTTGTTTGGCTTTATAAATATTTTGATATGAGCGTCACTGATGAGTCTTATGTAGACGAAACGCGCGTCTGGCGTACTAAATTATAATCCTGGTACTTTTGATAACTATTTACACCACTGGGTCGATGCCACTGCTGGTGGACGTTTCGTCCCCGAGGGTATCACCAGCCCAGTAGTCAACACTTCGGTGTTGACATGAATATCAATAATGTGGTCATTTTAATAAATTTCCTGTTACAAAACTTTGAATTGTACGAAAAACTTAGGATTTTTTTATCCCAGGCATAGATTACCATAGCCGTATTTGGCACAACTTTTTGGAATTTTTGATCCTCAATGCTCTTCAACTTTGTACTTGTTTGGCTTTATAAATATTTTGATATGAGCGTCACTGATGAGTCTTATGTAGACGAAACGCGCGTCTGGCGTACTAAATTATAATCCTGGTACCTTTGATAACTATAATCGACCATATAAATTACCTTAATTGTTCTAAAAAGAATCAAAATAATTAATGCAAGATATACTTGATTCTAGTTGCAACCTGGGTAAGCATTATATTCGAGTTATTTTAGCCCTCACTATCGCTCGGGCAAAAATTGTCACGAATATAATGCCTACCCATGTTAAAACTACAACAAAGTATAACTTACATCAATTATTTCTTAATCAAAGTATAACCGACATAATTACTCTTTATAACTTGTTGTCCGTTTGTGCCAATGCTCCGTGTTTCAGACCGTACTTTGGTCAATAAGGGTTTACTTTTACAAATTGTGACGTGGATAGAGAGTTGTCTCAATATTAATGGCACTCATACTACATCTTCCTATATATATCAAACTTTTTAAATAATGTGTGTGCCTATCCAAATCCACAATCTGCAATCATATCATTGTTGGTTGCAATCTGCCGTAATTGTTTTTCGTATATTGCTGTTGTATTAATCAGTCAACTCTCTTTGAATCGTGTCACACGTTGACATCTCTTGGACGTTTATTGGTAATTACTTGTATACCAGGTTTGTGTTTTGATAATTTTAAATGCCGTTCTCAAACCCGTCACTGGTTCTTTTCACTTTTCCAGTGGAAAGATCTTTTAATTTTGTTCATATCATTATTTTCCAAATGATTTATTTTTGTTTTTGCCAGATGTTGGTTTGTTAATTGATATATGATATCGAACAGTAAAATCTTGTTTTTAAAGTCATTTAATCGAACACATATGTTTGTTTAGTACATGTTTCTTCTCTAAATCTGTTCTTCTTCTTATAACTCCTTTTCAACGAGACATTGATAACACCATTTTCCAAAATTGCTTGTTATATCCTCAAGATGTCAGAAATAATTTTATCAAATCGATCAATACAGTGTAAATCAATGATTAAGACTTACAATTTGTAATAAGTTCCATTAAAAATAGATGTGGAGTTCACAGAAAGTCAAGGTTATGAACGAAACTATATGAGAAGTCGACATCTGTTTTTTTAGATTGTTAGCTGCAACATTTGATAACTGAAAACCTTAAGTCATAAGGTGATATTTAAGGGTATACGATACAGTTACAGGGGAGGTAATGATGTTGCTAACGTAAATGGTTTTCGCGACATCAAACGCTGACTGATCGGGAAAAGATGCAGTTTTCGACTGATATTTATCATTCAAACTGATTTAACTTGAAAACGAGTTCATGGACCCTTATTTGTTAAAATGCCATTTGGTTTAATTACGTAAGAAGATTATGTGTACCAATTTTCATGAAAACGTTTTTGTGAAGGCAGATATACATTTTATTTTCATTTTAAACTTTATTACTTACTTATTTTGTATTGCTCAGAAAAAGAGAAGAAAGGAAGTGTAGAATTGTAAGTTATTGTCGTGACTTAAATGAGGTATTTAGGCTACGAATTAAAATCAACGATGTTTAAATGGCGAGGTCGATAGCAATTATTTTGAATCGAACTAACTACATTGAATTGTTTTGTTAAAGTGCATTATATAAGACATTACAACCAGTCCTTGTCGTTCAAATTATGAATAGACTATCGTACTTTCTGGTATCTAATAAAGACTCTTGATAAATCCAGGTTTCAAACAAAAACTGAGAGAAACACATCAGCTAGAGAACGATTAGAGAAAAGCAACAGAACAAGTATGAAGTATCAAGTATGAAGGCGAAACACAATTTCTATCGTGTGATGGCCGTACACAGTATCAACATTTTCAGGACTTGATTCAGGCGCACAAAACATGCGACGGGGTTTTACTACTCTAATTAGATACAAAAAAAATCCCTTATGCATGGTCATAGACGAAATTTAAAAAGAATCATTAGTACGAAAAAAAATAAAGGATTATAGATAAAGACAACAGTAGTATACCGATGTTCAAAACTCATAAATCGATAGAAAAAAAAACAAAATTCGGGTAACAAACCAAGACCGAAGGAAACGCATTGAATATAAGAGAATGACGACACAACATTAAAATGTGACAGACACAGAAACGAACTAAGCATTAGACAAAATCCGATGAGTAACAAATATAACATCAAAACTAAATACATGAATTTGGGATAGAAAAGTACCGTGACACGTCTTATAATAATGTGAATTCACACTCAAATATAAGAGGAAACAAACGACACAAAAGAAACACAACGTTAGACTGTAACATACACAGAAACGAACTATAATACAACAATGGCCATATTCCTGACTTGGTACAGGACATTTTTTAAAGAAACAAATGGTGGGTTGAACCTGGTTTTGTGACATGCCAAACCTCCCTTCTTGTATGACCATGTTAAATATAACATTAAAATGACAACACAACATTACAGGACTACAATACAAATAAATAGGAGAACAGAATTGACAAAGAAACACACGAATAATAGCTAACAAAAGGCACCAGGTTTAAAATTTAATACGCCAGAAGTGCATTTTTTCCACACAAGACTTACTAGTGACGCCCAGATAAAAAAAAGTTTGAAAGCCAAAACAAGTACAAAGTTGAACAGCTTTGACGACTAAAAGTTCCAAAAAGTTGTGCCAAAAACGGCCAGGGTTTTCTGTTAGGTACCAGAACATCTCTATTATTTAGAATAATTTATACTTTTGCAATCAGTAAATTTTATAAAATGACTATAAAAAAGATATACATGATAAAACTGAAGTATTAACTAATTACAGAAAACAACCGGATACATTACATAACCCGGCAAAATCCAACACAATCCAACACAACAACAAAAAAGGGACACAACCGAATTACACGAATTAGTCAAGGCCTCAACGCAAAGTGACGTCACATTTGAAACTGTAAAAAAGGTAAAAAAATGACGTCACATTTGAATTTGTAAAACAGCACACCAAAAATGAAAAATGACGTCACTTTTGAATGAATAAAACTATCTGTCAAAAATAAGAAAGAATTAGGATTGATTTAATATTATATTTGTACTAAATACTAATATTGCATTTGAAAACAATGAAAATTGCAATACTGAGGTACCGAATTTATATATCGTAATGATAATCAGACGTTTTTGTCTTTAAGACGACCCCTCCATTTTACCTGTAAACTGTAGGAGTCATTAGTCGTAGTCGAGAGTTTGTAAAAAGGTCTATTATAGTCTTTGTATGAGGTCGATACAAGGGTATATGGACCTGAAAGAAGTATATTGACTGGCAATTTAAAGTCCAAGGTCGATATTCTTCTTTGGGTCGATATATCCTGAATTGACCTCATACAAAGATTATATTTTTTATACTATTAATTTCCGTCCATTTTTGTATCAAAATCGTAGGTGTAATATATTCGATCATTTGATTTTGTTGGAATTCTATAGCTATCATGTTGTACCATAGACAATAACACAATTTATTTGTTATTTCATTTAATGTTTTATTGGTTTGTTTTTTTGGGGGGGGGGGGGGGTACATCTTATGTATTTGATTTTGTTTCTTTTAATATTCGATCATAAATATATACTCTTTTTTCAAAACTTTTAAGAATGTCATGAAATTCATTACACTACGTCACAAAGTATATCGTGTTTTAGATATTCTACACATAACCGTGCAATATGCTTTTTCCTATCCGACGTTTTCTATCTACCTTTGATAGTATAGTTTAAAATGTGACTATCATTAGGCCTGAACGAATCAAATTAGTAAAAATATACGAATTAATAATGTAACTTAATATAAGTAATACACAGTCAAGCCATAATTTCTTTTTATTTAGTTATGAGGACATAGGACTATGATCAGCGTCAACCGGACGAGTCCTGGTATAATCTTAAAGAAGCATATGTTGCACTCATTTTATGTACAAGTCACAAGCACCGTATATTTTTGAGGCCACTGTGAGGTACCACTCATATCTTACCAGATAAATGATTTATTAACAGGAAGCAATCAATTATCTCACTTATTTGTTTAGAAGTATATAGAAACCATATATATTGATTTATGTAAAATTTACTGAAATTTGACACGAGAGTTACTTTTAGTCAACCAGAAGTAGCTTATAATCTCCGACTTTGTTCAAATAAAACAATTTACTTTTGATTTTTATTCAACCGTTATCTTCTTACGACTAATAATTCTTTTAAACAAGGATGTACTATTTATCGAATTCAGTTTATGTTAATAAAATGGGATAAGTTGAAAGACTTTGCCACCATAAATAAATATAACATTGATAATCACCCAACATTTGTATATTGCCTGATATATTAGAACAACTTACTTTGTGTTCCACTCGTCAAATTCTGTTTGTTTTCTATCTAAAGTGTCGTGTAAGTTTTCTGTTTCTTCCTGAAATCTTTCTTGATCACTCTTCATTTGTTCAAATACCTTTTTATTTTCCGTCTCATATAATTCCTTTTCCATTCTGTAACTTGATTATGAAACAAAAAAGCGTATTTGCTAATGTCAACTGTTCTACTGTGTCAATGGAATTTGCACATGTAGATTTTATAAATATGCCGAGATGTTCATTTGCATCACTGATTAAAGATAAACAGCAATAAAAACTAGAACACGAACAACTATACATCATCGTACGGCCTTCAACAATGTGTAATAATGTTACTAGTAATATGTTTGATTTTCAGAAAATGCCACTTCCGATCGTCAGATGTTTCGATACGCAGGAACAGCCTATAGTGAAAAAAACGGAGAACAGGATTGTGTTACACTCCTTAAAAATACCATGTAATTTATTTATTTGTATTTGACCCAGTTTACATAATGATTGATGCCAACCATTGTTTTTTAAATATAGATCGGAGATCACCAAACTCATCCAATATACCGATTTTCTGTTTTTTGTCTTCAGATAGTATCTTTAATGCCGTCTTCACGGTGATATATACTCGATAACTTCAAAGACATTATGGTTACATCGAATTGAAAAAAAATGAAGGATTTTAACACGGAGGAGTACTGTATTGTTAAATAAGGAGCTTCTATTGGACAAAAGGTGTTTTCAAAAGAGAATTTCCAATAAGAATGAAAGACTATCATTTCATCTTTGAACAATATGATTTTTATTGTTTCGTTCTGTGTGTTTTAATTCATAGGTAGTATCATTGACACCACACATCAGTACATTTATTTATGTAATTAAATTTTATAACAACTTACAATGCGTTCATTTCGTCCATTTCTGCTTGCTTTCTTGTTAATGTGGCATTTAATTTTTCTGTATCTTTCTGGTATTTCTCTTTATCTTTCCTTATTTGCCTATTGAACTGTTCTTTTTCCCTCTCAAATAATCTTCTTTCAATTGTCCAACTTAAGTATGAAACAGAAAACTGTATTTGATAGGTTTCATTGTATCTGTCAGTTAGTGAAAATAAAACCTATTGATTATCTAAATAATCATAGATGTCCATCTGAATGCATAATTTCAATCACAAATTACAATTGACCTGAAAGTTTGATCCCTATTTTCATTTTGTAGATTCTATCTTTAATTTCCTGTTCTAGTTCATAATGGATTTGTTGGATAACCAGCAAACGGTAAAAATGAAAAGTATTTCAAGTCACAAAAGATATATCTAAAAAAAGAAACGAACTTAAACCACGAAATTGTTTGAATAAACATGGAGCTACTATAAATTATTCATGTTTTTTTTTTTAAATCATTTAAGATCTGTGGAAAGGACAATTTGCTTTTATTCATTAACTATTTTTTCTTTTTTAGTTATACTGAATAGCTGTCTAATTGGCTATCACACAATATCTAATTAATCTAAAATAAATCAGTTTGTATATTTCATAAATTTTTGGATAAACTTACGATGCGTTCATTAGGTCAATTTCTGCTTGCTTTCCTGTTAATGCGTCATGTAAGTTGTTCTTTTCTTTTTGGTATTGTTTTTTACCCTTTTCATACAGGTCCCTTTCATTTGACAAACTTTGAAATGAAACAGAAAAGTTTATTTGGTGCGGTTATTTTCCCTGGTTGTCAGTGACAATGACATCTGTAGATAAACTAAATAATACAAAATGTCCATCTGCGTCACTGATTTGAATACCAAATGCACAATTCTTTTTTATGTAAAATTATACAGACTCTAGAAGTCTAAGATAAACAACAATAACTGATTCTTAAGGAACAAAATAAATAACCAAATTATTAAACAACTGTTAATGAAACGTTAGATTAACAAACGGCAACGCATGTAAAATATGGGGAAAAACTATCACAACTTTATATTAAATATTTTTTTACGTGTTACATGTGATCTGTGTTGCTTTTATAAATCGCACTATCCGGTTAACATTCGGTTCCAAACACAAACTATAGCTATAAATGACCAGTGAATAAGATAAAATTTGTCGAGTGTACGCTATTTTTAGTTCGTAATAAAAAGTAAATATCGCGCTGACTACGTTCAGTATATATGAATGCTTCGGTTCAACACTTTCGGTAGCATTATAGTTGCAAGAAATTTGGTGTATACGACCTAACTGTGTATGGACCCAAAGAAACACCATTCAATAAATATTTCCACAAAATTTTTGTATATCTTTAGGCCTCATTTACACTCTATACATATGATATCACATCTATGACAAACGTGTTTATAACTTGTTTTTCTGTTATGAATATCTGAATATATGTTACAGGAACTTACGCTTTTGCAAGTTCATCCCTAGATGCTTGTTCTTTTGTTAATATGTCTTTTAATTGGTCTATTTCTTTCTGATAACGTTCATTGTCATTCGATATTTGCTCGTTTAACGTCTTTGTTTCAACTTCATATCTTGTCAGTTCCTCAGTCATGTAACTTTGTTTTAAAATAAATATAAAGAAAAAGTTTACTTGGTTTCATGTGGAATTATTTTTCTTTTCCTTCTTTTAGTGGAAATTGCTCATAAAGATTATAAAAATAAAAAAAACGCACACTGTTTTGCATTTTAACATAATGTATTTATTTAGAAGATTAATGTTTTGTCACCAGATGTTCGCGATCAAATATAGCAAAACAATATTAGTAAGAATTCAATGTAGAAATTTGCCTTCAGGGATATTTGACAAACAATAGCATTACCATTGTTTGAAAAAACAACATAATAGAGGGACTTTGGCAACAAAAAAACTCTATACTAAATCTATCCAAAATAGAAAAAAATGTATTTATTGATATTATGAAGATGATCTCCAAAATAACTAAATATGTGTGTTTGTAATACGATTATCTAAAGTATAATTTAAGCTAGGTTCATACTGCCGATTAGACCATGTCGACCAATCACGATCAAGACAGATTAAGCGTTCTGGAGACTGGTCTGGCTCATTTGACAAGAATGTTCGGGATAGTCGACCTTGGTCGTCATCGATCTGACTTTCTTCCCGAGAGTCTTTAACATGTCAAAAATATTAGAGTACGGATCGAGAAACAAGTCACTCGAGAAAAGATCGAAAATTCGTCGAGCAGCGGTCGAATTGATCGGGAAAAGATCGAGTAGAAATCGAGTATGGTCCGAATATGCAAATTTTACCGATCAGTACTCGATCATCTTGTTCTTTGCTCGACTAATATCTGATCATTTTCCGATTAACTCGGTCAATGCCCAATCCTTTCATGATCACTTCGACTTCCATGTTTTTTTTAACCCAGACCGACTTATCCGATACTCGATCTCCCGGCGACTACATTCGACCACTCTTTGATCTCTACTCGGACATACACTAGTACACATGAATGCTACGTGATTTCCTTAAAGTGTTTGCAGATCTGATAAATTCAGAATTTTTCTTCCGCAAACAATAGTATTACTATTCATTTTAACTGTACACACATTCCTAAATGTACAATAAGTGCCTGTACTTTTGTAAGGAGGGGAAAAGTAAAATCACAAAACTGAACTCCGAGGAATGAGGGGAGACATTTAAAAAGAAAGACAAAAGATATCAAAGGAACAATCAAACTCAAAGGTCGAAAACCACCAGACACATGCATAGCGAAAAACGAAAACCGACGAGAAGACAACAGCAGTCCACATAACACAACATAGAAAATTTTAAAACTTATCAACATGAAAGTCAACCACACCTGGGATTAGAGGTAGATGCCGCATTTTGGCCACAGAGTATTTTTCATATTTGAAAGTAACTGTGCATTAAATAAAATTGAGAATGGAAATGTGGAATGTGTCAAAGAGACAACAACCCGACCAAATAAAAACAACAGCAGAGGGTCACCAACAGGTCTTCAATGTAGCGAGAAATTCCCGCACCCGGAGGCGTCCTCCAGCTGGCCCCTAAACAAACATATACTAGTCCAATGATAATGAACGCCATACTAATTTCCAAATTGTACACAAGAAACTAAAATTAAAATAATACAAGACTAACAAAGGCCAGAGGCTCCTGACTTGGGACAGGCGCAAAAATGCGGCGGGGTTAAACATGTTTGTGAGATCTCAACCCTCCCCCTATACCTCTAACCAATGAAGAAAAGTAAACGCATAACAATACGCACATTAAAATTCAGTTCAAGAGAAGTCCGAGTCTGATGTCAGAAGATGTAACCAAAGAAAATAAACAAAATGACATTAATACATAAATAACAACAGACTACTAGCAGTTAACTGACATGCCAGCTCCAGACTTCAATTAAACTGACTGAAAGATTATGATTTCATCATATGAACATCAGGCACAATCCTTCCCGTTAGGGGTTTAGTATCATACCATCATAACATATATGAGAAGAACACAACCCGTGTCATGCCACTGTTTTTAGAATAAATGTGTTTAGTTCCGATGCAAAGACCTTATCAGTGACTCAATATTAACGCCAAAATATGCAATCTTTAATGACTTGACAACAATATCGTAATTATATCCCTTCTTAATAAGTCTATTCAAAGGTTTTGTAAGTTTCTGAGGTGAATACTGACACCTTTGTGCTTTATAAAGAATGTTTCCATAAAAAATTGGATGTGAAATACCTGAACGTATTAGAAGTCTGCATGTTGAGCTATATTTACGAATGATGTCTTTATACCGATGATAAAATTTAGTAAATGTTTTGACTAGTTTGTGATATCGAAAACCCTGGTGTAATAATTTTTCAGTAATACATAAATTTCTCTCGTTAAAATCTAAAACATTGTTACATACACGAGCGAATCGTACAAGTTGAGATATATACATTAAATCCATTATTAGACAGCTGATGACTAATTTAGTCTTCAAAGTTAGTTTTTAAGAACATCACGATTATATTTAACCTGTTATAGGCTATTTTTTATTTGACTGTCCAGAAATTTTTGTAGTAAAGGAATACGAAGATGTGGTATCATTGGCAATAAGACAACTCCACACAGGACGCCAAATGACACATATATTAACAACTATATGTCGCGGTACGGTCGAATGTTTACAAACACTCTTTTCACATAAACTTTTTGACGCAATCTCACCCAGCTGAAGGACGCCTCCGGGTGCGAGAGACCTTTTGATTGTCTGCTGCTGCTGCTGTCTGTTCTATGGTCGGGTTGTTGTCTCTTTGACACATTCCCTATTTCCATTCTCAATTTTATTACCAAAGAACGGTAAATGTGACGCCATCCAAATTTGCACTTGATATTTGTTTGATGGTAGTACATGTTAGCATGGTGTATACGTTTCTTCAAATGGGGTTTAGGCAAAAAAAAATTAGAGAACGGAAACTTTTTGTTGGGACGTATGTATATGTATTTACGGACGGACAAGGGTAATACTTAATGTCCCCTTAGCTGCAGCGAGTCATATAAAAACGCAGAGTTTTTATACTGAAATTGTACATACCCGACTAATTCCCGACTATCCCTACAACTCCTATACGATGAGGTCTATCTGGTCTGATCGAGATCAAACTGAGATCTGGTATAGTTGATTTGGTCTAGCTAGTCGAGTAAAGATCGTGTAGAGATAATTAATTGGTCGGAATTATGTTTTATGGTATTAAGCATTGTGCATACATTTCATAGAATTTGATTGAGACATAATAAAATAAGAGAACGGCAACTAATTGTTGGGACGTACGTACACGTACTTAACACTTAATACCCCTTCCGCTGCATGATACAAAAAATTCAGACGTTTATACTGAAATTGTACATATCCCTACCACGCCTATACAATCATGTCGATCTTGTCTGGGCTAGATCAGGCTGAGACCGATTATAGTTGATTTGGTCTAGCTAATCGCGAAAAGATCGTGTAGAGATCGTGAATTATTCGGAATCATCGAATATGTGTTCAATTAGTGGTCTGGTTGGAGTCGTGATTGGGTCATGAATGAGTCGTGAATGGTCGAGTTAAGTCAAGTGCAAATTTGGGTGGCGTTACGTTTATCGTTCTTGGGTTATGACTCTTTATAGCGTTATATGCAAGCTGGGGATTTATCTGTGTCTCATATGGTCACATTCTCCGTTTATTTGGTTAGATTCAGTAGTTCACAGAATTCATTTAAAGTATCTACATGGAAATAAAGCAGTTGGAATATTTGGCAAGGTGGTTAGAGCTCAGATAGACAGTTAAATAACTGTGACGGAGCTTGAAGAGAGCGTAGAAGACGAAAAAATGGGTACACAGCAAAGGATGCCTAGGATCTAGCTGACACTGCGACCACTGTGTGGGAAGTATAACTTGTAATCACAAAAATACTGAATTCCGAGGAAAATTTAAAACTGAAAGTCCCTAATCAAATGGCAAAATTAAAAGTATGAGAAAATTGCCGGAGCTTATTAAAGAGGACCCCAATGGTTATGAAAACTTCCTGACAGTAAAGTAAGTAGGACGCTGATTTCTTATGGGAGTTTAGTGCTCTTTTCTTGAAAAAGGCACAACAAAATGAGATATTTCACTAGATAAGTATTAATGTTAGATCGCAATATACATAAATTTTACCATCCCCATTTTTTCGATTTCTTACAAATTAAGCCTACAGTCACTGTTTGTGTCATATATGTGCAAAGATATGATACCCAGTAGATGAATGGTTCAAGATCTTTTTTTTTTATTCATGGCAACAACCTGCTTGTTTTTACTAATAATATTGCTAAAGAGGGTAAAGATGTCACATGTTTTGCATAAAATTGGTCAAGAATAGAATTCCAATCCCCTGACGGATACCTTTCATAAAACTGTTTACATATATATATCACGGATTCAAATAAAAATCATTTGTCTTTCGTCTCATTTTTTTTATATAATATTGCGTCAAAACGCGTATAAAAAAAAGTGTTGGTAAACATTCGACCGTAAGGTGACATAGTTGTTAATTTTTGTCTCTTTTGGTCTCCTGGTTTTCTCATTGGCAATTATACCACATTTTCTTTTCTCAGACTACAAAAATTTCTGGACAAACGGAAAATACGGACAGTCAAACAAAAAAAAGCTTATTCAACAGGTAAAATATAATATGGATGTTCTTAAACACTAACTTTGAATGCTAAATAAGTCATCAGTTGTCTGATAATGAATTTTAATGCACAATTACTTTCAGGTTTGAAAAAATCCTCTGGGCCAAAATGCATCCCTTCCGGAACAACTGAGATCATCCAAGGTTTTATTGGGTTTCGGGTTGCTAAGTCTTTAGTTTTCTATGACTGCTTTTGTTTTTCGCTATTCTCCTTTTAAATTTACACCTCCTTGCAAAAGTACAGTCGCGTACTGTACATTGAGGACTTTGTGTATAGTTAAGAAATAAATAGGGACAATATAGTTTTGCAATATAGTTTTGAATCAGACCTATCTCCCGATAGCTTAATTTGTCTTGATCGGTCTTGATCGAGTTGGTCTGGTCGGCAGTGTGAACCTAGCTTTAGGGATATAGTTATTTACTCCACTACAGCTTGGTTTTCGGGAACAGATTTGGATGTAACACCAATCGAATAGACGTTATACATCATGTCTAAAAACTATTTTTCACTGAATTATAACAGAGCTTTCGACTATGTCTCGCATATTAAAACACACACACTTGACCACTATTATTTTTTAAAGAACACCAACATATTGGTCTTTAACTTCATGGGAGATTGGAAACAAGTTGTAGTCGTACATGAAGATCATCCAGATATTGAGGTGTAAATCTGAGGTTTCCCAGGAATTATAATTATCCTCTTTTATTCTTATTCTTGTACTACATTAATTGGCGATAATTATGTTAACAAAAACATACGATCGATTGCAATCAAAAAAGTTAAAATCACAAAATATACTGAACTAAGAGGAAAATTCAAATTGGAAAGTCCCTAATCAAATGGAATGGAAAGCCCAAACACACTTAACGAATGGATAACAAGTTACATATTTCTGACTTGTTACGGGCATTTTCTTATGCAAGATTCTTTTCAAATGAAGGCATTGTGTATCTAATTGAACTATAACATTAGATGACGACTTTTACGGCTATCAAGACTACATTGAAAAACTGTCCAAACAGAAACAAACTTAGACAACACGACATGGTACCGTAGTGAAATAAATCGAGTCATAGTGTTAAAATATTGGACAAAATTATTTGATATTTGTAAAAGATATAACGTTTTACAACAAACTCGTGGCTGCTGTGAAATTTTAAATCCCCGAGGGTATCACCAGTCCAGTAGTCAGCACTTCTGTGCTGACATGAATTATCATTGATATGGTCATATTTACAAATTAACTGTTTACAAAACATTTTGAATATTTGAAATACTAAGGCTCTTCTACCTCATAGTATTTACTATGCAAAGATTCTCTCTATCTACGATAGCTTCTACCAATAGTAAAAATAAGGGGTAAAAATGGTACATTGTACTAGTATTGAAACAGCTTAATACCTTTTGAAGGGGATCAATTGACGATTTCGGTAATTTGAATTTTTTGGCAAATTATTATTTGCTGACCATATATTTCAATTCAAAGATTAATTCTATCGGTAATATTGTTTTACATTTTGGGAAAACTTGGAAACATTCTTTTCTTCAAGGGCCACAATTTACAGTTTGATTTATTTGTACATTTTATTTTGCTGACCAGTTAAACCGTTTTCTCTCTATCAATACAAATTTTGATATAATAACAAAGACTTCAACAGCTGCTAAATTTTATATTAAAAGGGTTCTAATTCAACGCCATCACGAGTTGGTTGACCGTTATAAAATAACCGTTTCACAAATGATATCGGATATGTTCCTTACGTCGTAACTACAATCCCCTTCCCTTTCATGACTGTGACCTACCGAATTAGACTATTTACCGGATTTGTTATCACATAAGCAATACGACGAGTGCCACATGTGGAGCAGGATCTGCTTACCCTTCCGGAGCACCTGAGATCACCCCTAGTTTGGTGGGGTTCGTGTTGTTTATTCTTTAGTTTTCTATGTTGTGTCATGTGTGCTGTTGTTTGTTTGTCTTTTTTCATTTTTAGCCATGGCGTTGTCAGTCTGTTTTAGATTTATGAGTTTGACTGTCCCTTTGGTATCCTTCGTCCCTCTTTCAAAAACACTTTGTCCGTATCTTAAAATTTCAAAGTAGATGAATTTTGAAATGCTGATATATATTAACCAAAATCAGCAACTGATTTAGATTATAAGATACAATTATTATATATACTTTACGTTAAAATGCCCGATTTTGATTTTGATTGACTAATACAAGTTAGATGATAATATTTATATTAGTAGGAATGTACTTGCCATAAGCAATTAAAATGATCTATGTATGTATGAAAATAAAAAAACACCCTTTCATTAAACTTGATAAAACACACCCGAATGTATTACGGTCATCAACAATTACTGAAGTCTCTTAACCTATATAAAAAAATGTCATTATTCAAATTATTACCTGATACTGTATTTCGATTTGATCATTTCCAACACATTTTCTATAAATTCTCCTACGTTTAATCCAATCATTCTCGTTGGTTCTTCAAAAACAGGTATCTCATCAGCTGCGGTAAATTCTTGTATTAATTCAGAATGGTTAAGATAAAACGTTACATTATGAGATTCATTCAAAATATTTTCCAACTTCGTGCACATGAAGGTATGTTCCTGTAATAATGTTTCAACTTTTGCAAGATTATGGTTCCAGTGTACGTTTTCCAATACAAGGAAGTCAGACGCATGATTTATTTTCTTATCTGTAACTTCATGTAAAACATTTTTCAAAGTTTCCGATAAGTTGTTAACGTCACAAGTGAATTGCTCGTAATCCTTTTGAATTTGTGCCATTGTAGTTAATTTGATTTCTTCCGCTAAATGTGTCAATATTGAAATTTTTGATTTTACGTTGATGATATTTTCCTTAATGATTTCACGTGCATCAGTAGCAACATCTTCAACAGATCTAAACACGTGACTGTTATGTTCAGATGTAACACATTCGTTGCAAGTCAGACAACTGCAAGTACTACAGAAATGCAAAAACTCATGGTTATGTTTTTCGCATTTATGTTTGAAACTGAAAGTTTGAAGATCGATCGTTACAGAGTCCGTTACAGTATGGTGTCTATTAGCTGGAAACTTAGCATGCAACAATTTACAGCCTTCACAAAAAAAGTGACTACATTCGTAGCAGACATATTTCCCTTCGTTTTCTTCACAAATATTACATTCCCTTGCTGCTATCTGCGCCATTAAATTTGATTATATAAATAGACAAATTAACTATGTCAAACATGACGACGTCATCATCGTAAATAATAAGAATTAAATACCAAAAAAAATCAATAAGTAGTTTTAACTGTCTGTAAGTCTTACAAATATTTTCAGAAAATTAGGAGGATAACAGTTCGTAGAATGGTATACGAATCAGTTAGAAAGGGCCTTATATATGAATGATGTTTTCATATTCTTTAACACATAGATTCCTCAAACATTTTTTATGCATGGGGACATTTTAGATATGTTTCCTTACAGTCAAATATTTTTTTGAACACTACTAATGACGTGTACATTTAGACTGCAAGAGTTTAAGACTGCAAGAGTCACTAAACGTAAGCAGATCATTGCTTACTCTCACATACGTCACGCCTAATGAACCAACTATTTTAATTGACCGAAATCAAAAACAAACTATGTCAATTTTCACGGTTCCAAAATATAATTTGTCCCAGATATTGTGTATCGATCGAAGATTATATACAAAGTTTATATTCAGATACTTTTTTTAAATGTTGTAATATCAATTAAATTTATAACAACATTGTTAACTTGTTTTATTTGGTCCTTCATATGTTTATAAGGTCTAGACATTCAGATAATTTGACCGCGGAAATAAGAGACCATTGTAGTAGAACTCAACATCTGGTGCAGTAAAAAGTGGTATTACATAACACTCCTTTAACTGATGTCACTTTATTTTCATATAGAAAGACAAAATGATAACATCTAACTTTGTTTTTTTTTATTTTTTGTAGTTTGTTTCAGTGTTTATTAAACCATTTGTATCCGACCTAGCCAAATCTTATGGTGCAATGAATAATCACGGAGTATCCGGTTACAGTGTAAGTCCAGTATGTGCTAGCCAATTAGCGGTAAAAGTACTGATAACTCATTGGTGGCCCCTGCTGTTTTTGTGCTCTTTGGTCGGATTGTTGTGTCTCTGATACATTCCCCATTTCCATTCTCAATTTTAAGGTATGGAATACCGTTTCAATCATTAGTTGTTATAACTCATTGAATAAGGTTCTAATTTTTCTCTCAACTCTTATACTCAATAATTTATCAACGACTTAGACAAAATATTTAATAAATTTTATTACAAACGGTAATATTGTTCATCGTGTGTAAGATTATAAAAATAAAATAAGGAAACAAAGTTTTTATGTCTTCATAACATATTTTCATCAGGATAACATATAAGATTAAACAGACAGTTTATCTCATAAACAAAAATGACATTAAACATGTTAAAATGTTAAAGGAATAATGGTCTATCTATGACAGAAATAGAAGCAAGAATTACAGACAAAGCCATCTAAATAAATGATTTGAAAACAAAATATTGAACAAACATTTTGTCAATATGAATATTTGATTATGCACACATAAAAACAATTTCAAGTTTTCTAATCATAGATACAGGAAGATGTGGTGTGAGTGCCAACGAGACAACTCTCCATCCAAATAACAATTAAAAAAAAGTAAACCGTTATAGGTCAATGTACAACCTTCAACACGGAGCCTTGACTCACACCGAACAACAAGCTATAAAGGGCCCTAAAATTACTAGTGTAAAACCATTCAAATGGGAAAACCAACGGTCTAATCTATATGTCTGTTTTTTAAATATATTCTCAACTTAAATTTAACCTGCGCTAGCCAAACAATTTTAATCAAAATTATTAGTTGTCTCCCTTAACATAATTTCTTTTGTTGATATCTTTTAATAAATAATTGAAAACGGTGTATGAAAATTCCATACAGTAAAAAAAAAGAGAAAACAGTATTCACAGAATTGACATTTGATAGCTCTTTAATGTGTGACTTATGTTCGTCTCTTTCATTGTTTGTCTTCTTGACCATTATACTGCTTGGTTTGGTTAGCCTGATGGTTCATGGCCCAATATTTGATAACTGTCTTTTGTTTTTATAGTTTGTATTGAGATATTTCTGAATCAATAGACGTGCTACATTGTTAAAAAATACGAATGGATCGTTAAAATATCTGCAACATATTTTAAATGGCTATAGTAAACCCTATGATAAAAAGTAGACTCAATTTACTTATTTAAATATCAAACAAGGCCAAACAATAGCAACCATTTACATTCTCACATCAACAATTCAAATTATTAATGCTCACTTGAAGTCTAAACTAATTTCACATTTCTTTTTAAAACAATTATGTAACACAGTATCATTATTCAAGAGGAGCACCTCACTTTTCAATCCACTTAATGCAAATGCTTATACAGTAAGTTCAGGAAACAAACGCTTTGAACAATGTTATTTATACTTATTACTTAATTTGTTAATTCCTAGCATTTTTCTCAACTATCAATTAACATTTTATCACCCATATTTTTAGTGGCAGTATAACAAACAGGTACTAAATTCTAAGCGTAAGAAAGAACCACATATAGAAAACAAAAACAAATTTAAAAAAAAACATTAATACTAAATTGTTTAAGATACGTAATGGACAACAAAAACAATAAAGTCCCCTTCGACTTCGTCAGTAGAGGACTAATTAAAGGAAACAAATTTTACCAAGCAAGGCCAATGTTTACACTAATGGGTACATGTATATTATATACAATTTAATCTGCGATAACTGTTAGTTTACAAATCTTGCTTGAATTCTTGAGATTCTGGTCTCAAAATCAATTTATACAATTAATGTAGACACGAAACATATGCATGAGCTTAGGATAATTTTTCGACAAATTTGTGTTTATTATGAACAATTCCAAGTCAAATTATGGACACAGAAATGAATTGTATCGGCCCAGTAATTAGTTCATATAGCTAACATAAATTACCTATTTTTTTATTTTGAAAAAAGCTGTAATTGTTTTGAGTTGATCAATTAATGAACTTGCTAGTTCTGCAATCTCTTTATTTAAAAGATATTTTAAGAAAAAACGAAGGTTTATTTTTCACTTTAAACATTTTTTAATACTGAAAGTTAAGAAAACAAAAGATGAGTTTCCAAGGTGCAGTATTAAAAGTGGTGTATAATCCGAGCTTTTCCCTGTATACTATAAGGACTTCTGCATCAGTAGTTTCTTTTTACACAGACTGTTAGTGGGCTATTGCCATTCAAAATATCTACAATGTACATGAAACTATAGGTATCCAATATTTCCTTTTTTTGTGACGGTAACAATTTACTGACCCGTTTTATTGTGAATATTACAGATTTTCATATATTTTTCCAACCTAAACAAATTCTTTATGACGAGGAACGTGGAACAGTTTTTAAAGTCTTAAAGTACGTCTATTATACATAAAATCGTAAAACACATTTGGGGGAAAATGAAAATCACATGAACAAAATAGTCAAATATTTGATACGATTTTACAGCTACTATAAAAAAAAATGTTTTATTCATTACATTTAATGGTTATGATGTGATAATAGTGTATTTATATAGCTAAGAATACATTATTATAACAAAACATCACAGAAAGCAGAGGTTTGATTTGAATCAATAATACTGGAAAAATTAAGATATCTACATGTGAACAATCAATGTGCATATATTTAACATACTATTAATGAAAATGAATTATATTGTAATGACAAAATTACTTATTCCATTAGTAACAAAATAAAACAAGAAAAGACAGTTATAGTGTAATGACAATTACTAATTTCATTAGCAACAAAATCAAACGTAAAAGTACATGTATAGTGTTATGACAACAATATTTTTCCATAAGCAACAAAAATAAAACAATATAAAGACAAAATCATTTCAAGACAGATTAGTTCTTTGATAAAAAAAACCTATATAATTTCAACTTTGATAACGCATTTGGAGCTGTAATTGATATATGTATCTGTATACCCATTGGAACAAAATGTTTGGAGGACAGATGCAATAAAAAAAAGTTATTTGTGCATTGAAATCAACTTGAACTAAACAGAACAGCAAAAACCATTGATGGCTAAACTTTGCCTAAACGAATATATCTTGAGTACATTTAAATTATTTGTGGTTTGAGAACGTACTTGAAAATTATAAGGTGAAATACTAGTTACTATGCTGATAATTATGTCCTCCTGAATGATAATACAGTTTTCATCTAAGAGCAGTTTGTCCTGGTTCGAAATCAATTTTACGTCCATTTTAAATTGATTATGCCATTTCAGTCACCGTGGATATTTATTAATTTATATGAGATGATGAGCAAAATAACATGATATTGACATACAAAGTAAAATATTGCATTCAGGAGTTCACTATATAGCCTTGAGATTTTTCTGAGATCTATTTATATATTGAATATCAAACGATACATTAACTGTCAAAAATAACCTATTTTGTAATAATCATCAAGACTGTAAACTTGGCAGTGCGTCAATATGGACAGAATTACAATCACCTTTCTGGTAAAAGATGTACACATTTTTATCATCTGACATTCTTCGCACATTCTGTGGTTGATCTCCAGTCAGTAAACCTACAATTAGAAAAGAAAAAAGATATCCCTAAAATACGTCGTAACTACAATCCCCTTCCCTTTCATGAATGTGACCTACCGAATTAGACTATTTACCGGATTTGTAATCACATAAGCAACAGGACGGTGCCACATGTGGAGCAGGATCTGCTTACCCTTCCGGAGCACCTGAGATCACCCCTAGTTTTTGGTGGGGTTCGTGTTGTTTATTCTTTAGTTTTCTATGTTGTGTCATGTGTACTATTGTTTTTCTGTTTGTCTTTTTCATTTTTAGCCATGGCGTTGTCAGTTTGTTTTAGATTTATGAGTTTGACTGTCCCTTTGGTATCTTTCGTCCCTCTTTTCTGACTTGAGACCATATTTGTAAAACAGTAAAGTTATTGCCTACAACTCATTCGAACAAATGGAATCGCTATCTGCAAACTACTGATTAATAAATTATCATTAAAACCTAAACTGCTTGTGGTTAAGCAGTTTAAAACAAATTGATTTGATTAATTAATTAAGAATTGTCTGATAATAAATTATGCAAAACAGTGTATATATCTCTGAAGAGATGAAAACTGTAATGAGTTGTGCATGATAACACATTTTTACTTTGTTCTGCATTACAGCATATTTCTTACATACTTTGATTTTTAACCCTGTATGCTAACATTGCCCATGTGCAATTTTTAAATTGTTTGTATATACATTGAACGATATAACATTTTCTGACGTCAGACACGCAAATCAATGAATGTGTTTGTAGATAGGTTTTTTGTTAAATTGTTACTTTTAAAATTGTTACACGATGATGATTTCTGTACCCATATTTTGACTATTTTATTTATTATGTCCGTTTAGTTCACGTATCATTGTTAATATAGCGGAATTTGATGAGACTGTCGTCAAAGTAAGAGGTTTGGCGCTTTAAAACAAGGTTTAATCCACCATTTTTCTACATTTGAAAATGCCTGTATCAAGTCAGGAATATGACAGTTCTTGTCTATTCGTTTTTGATGTGTTTGTCATTTGATTTTGCCATGTGATTAGGGACTTTCCGATTGGATTCTCCTCTGAGTTCAGTATTTTTGTAATTTTACTTTTTGTTACGTATTTGTCACTTACCGTCACATTCAAGTTGTGGGTCCTCACATTGCTCAAAGTCTGTACTTTCTGGAACTGAAAAAATAGAATTGTAATAAAAATAAATTACTGTTATTGATATTTGACTGTTAAATTTGGAAATGATAAGAAAAAAAATACAAGTCCCAAGTATAAAAGTATTTTTGACTTTTTTTGTAATGCATAACATGTACATCATGTTTTATTAGATAATTCCTATTATCTCACATGCGTAATGTAATAAATATACATAACATAACTTTATTAAATACATGCAAACACAAATAGCTTTATTCTTTATTTCACAAGACGAACGACAACTCGTTTCACTTATGCAAAAGTTAAAATTTGCGACATGTCGACTTTACAACTTACGTAAAGCATTAACAATAGTTTGTGTAGAACCTCCATTCAGTTGTGTTGTTTGATTATCATTCTTGTTCACTGATGACTTAGACTGGGCGAGTGTGGCAGCAGAAGTGGACGCTGTTACGTTATAGTAGTCTTTACTACAACATGATGAATGTTTGATGACATAGTACCCCAAGAATATAATACAAAATGCAGAGAAAGTTGAAATAACCAATATGACAACTAGTATGGTTTGAGATTTCTTGGCATGACCATTACCAACTATTGGCGGCAAATATGTGTCTCCTGGAGTTGAACTGAGCTTTGGGGTGACTGTCGTTTTTTCAATTTTCACTAGAATATAAATAGCATGTGTTTAATGCAAGCAATGGAGATCAAATCATCAGAAATATTCTCAGCATTCCATATGACAAAAGGTGTTCTTTATAGTTTCAACGTTTTGCTTTTGAGCAATGATTGTTATTTTCAAATGACATTCTAGCTTGTAAGTAAATTATAGAATTATGTGTGGCGTTTATTTTGCTCAACTAGTTTATATTATTGTTCAGGGACCAAACGAAGCTTGTCTCCAGATGCGGGATTTTCACCATTCATTGAACACCTATTACGGCATTTCAGCTATTTCTGCTTATTAGTCACCGATTTATTAGTCAGGTTGTTGTCTCTTTTGCACATTTCCCGTTTCCATTACCTATTCTTTTCTCTTGGTTGCCTTAGAAATTTACATAACTGCTAAATTCATAAAATTTGAATTTAGTGCCTTGAATCAAAATAGCATTACATAGAAAAAAGTCTAACTTAAATGTTTTTTGAACAACAATATATCTCTTACCACATGCAGCATGTTCCATCCAGGATTTTGTGTACCTGAAGTGGAAAAATAAATATCTAGTACCATACTATTGAAAAATTATTAGTATTAAATGGTTTCAAGAAAAAATAGTAAAAACTGATGAAGATATCAAATAATA